>NC_091169.1:42819442-42826942 GCF_040958095.1 Procambarus clarkii | reverse complement strand
TACCCTAGACTATATGAAGTGGAGTACAGTGTCAAAAAAGCTAACTAGGTGATGCTAAGAAATCCCCATCACACAGGATGGTTAGTCATACAGAGGACTATCAACACAAGAGTGAGTAAGGTAGCAGTGGTAATAAAAGTCCCCATCTCGCAGGATGGTTAGTCATACAGAGCCATGTGTTTAGTAGCCTGCACTGACAAATCTTGGGTACACTGTGAGGATATCTTCAAGAATACGAGAGTGAATAAAGTAATTGCAAAGCTCCAGGTACCTCATGCCAACTGGTCTGAAAGTACAGTAAAAAAAAAAACTTGCAAAAACTCCAAGGAAACCAAACCCTGATTTCATACTTCATGAAAATAGGAGGAAGTGTGATAAATTCTTTGTTGTGATATACGAGGATATAATTATTATTATTCATTAAACAATAAACGATCCAATAACAAAACGCTTTGCGTATTAGATTCTTTACCTAATATTTTTTGCTGTAACAACTAGTTTACCACTGCACATTTAGTTTAATAATAATAATAATAATAATAATAATAATAATAATAATAATAATAATAATAATAATAATAATATTATTATTATTATTATTATTATTATTTTAAATTTG
The DNA here is from genome assembly GCF_040958095.1 of Procambarus clarkii. Taxonomy (NCBI): domain Eukaryota; kingdom Metazoa; phylum Arthropoda; class Malacostraca; order Decapoda; family Cambaridae; genus Procambarus; species Procambarus clarkii. The sequence goes on along the minus strand of NC_091169.1, from coordinate 42,826,323 downwards.
TTTCAGATATAATGAAGCGACTATAGTAAAGAACATGGTGAACAAAAAGCATCTTGTTCAAATACCATATAACTTGTAGAAAATTGGCCACTATAAAATATAGTAAGCTAATATTAATTACAAATGAGCTTATTGCAGAGACGTTTCAGTGTTGCGTGCTGTATATTATATTTGTTATATTGAGACAACTACACCATTCAGGTGTGATCTTTAATCATTAACCCAACTGGTCTTTGAAGGTGTCTTTCAGTGGCACATGAAAGCTACTTGTTTTGGACATGATACGGTCTATGTTTGTATTCAAGCTTTCTATAAAGTGAGATAACCACTTTTTTATTTATAATACTCGACATGTGGTTCTGATGTTGAATGTATTTAGAGAGAAACTCACAATTACAGCGATGGTCTGAAGTCTGTGCCACAAGTCAGAGCCAGACGCCATCTAGTGAGAGCAAACATAAATGCTGCCAGAAAACCATTTGTATTAAAACTACACAGGTGAGCTGAATGCTAGCAAAGAGAGATCCTACCAGTATTATTGAAGAAAGGTCGCGTTAAAGATCAACTTAAACTTTCTCTTCCCTCCGCAAGAGAACAAAACAAAAAAGTTTGTTTAACCAGACAGTTACCCAGTTCATCCCTGAAGTTTCATGAAGTTTCACGAAGTTTCACGAAGTTTCACGAAGTTACACGAAACGTTCTTTTCTTTTATTATATTCTTCCTCTACATGCAGTCGATCCCACAGATCTGGCTCCTCCACCCCTGTCAGAGGAGATGAGGAGCCAGATCGTTCTCACGATTTAAATAATTATTTATCTAACCAGAAACGTTTGAACCCAAGCAACCCACTTAACCTATCAAGACCGAGGCCAACGATGATAAAATTTATCATCAAGCAACATTATCAACGTAAGGTTAACGTTAAATCAGCGTAGGATCAATATTAAATCATAAACACTTACAGGAATCTCCGGAAAATAATATAGGAACTTACAGAAACCTACAGACATCTACAGGGACTTACAGAAAACTACAGGAACATAAAGAAACCAACAGGAAGCCAATGAAACCCCACAGCAATCTACAGGAACCTACAGGAACCCACAGCAACCTATCGGAACCTACAGCAACTCGTTTTCAAGGATCAAAAGAACGGAAACCCTTTTTTGCTTTATCCAATTTTCCTGACTCTGAAAAAGCAAACATTCGATTTTAACAAACGCAAAATGCAATACTGAAGAACTTTTTTATTTTTTATTTTAATTTCGTTTCAGTATTTTTCTATTGACCAAAAATTTTTGCAAGTGAATCTTACCATAAGAGCCTTTTACCCCAGGTGTAAATGGTAGAGTGAGAGCACTCTAGCAACACTCCACCAAGGGGTATTGAGTGCAAGCATTAGTGTAACACTCTACCAACGTGTATTGAGTTCAAGTATTAGTGTAACACTTCACCAACGTGTATTGAGTGTAAGTATTAGAGAAACGCTCCACCAAAGTGTATTGAGTGCAGGTATTAGTATAATAGTCCACCAAGGAGTATTGAGTGCAAAAATTAGAGCAACATACCAGGAAGGTGAATTGAGTGCAAGCATTAGAGTAACACTCCACCAAGGTGTATTTACTTGAGTGGAACACTTAACTCATCCTTCTGTTTAGAGAGTATTTTTTCTAACTATGAGGACCCTCGTACATATATTGATGTAATGGACAACTGAATAGTAAAATATGGCGCAACTCAATACAGTCCGGAAAAAATAAAGTTATAAACCAAACTTAAATATTCCTAGGCCTAGTATAGCATATATGTGCTATATTAGGCCTCAGACAGCGTGTATTAGGCCTATATTGGTTAGGTTGTTTTATTAGCAAAATAAATACAAAATCTGTACCGGTTTGTCCAAATTATATAGTACCAATTAATTCCTTATAATTGTCCATTACCTCCATAAAGTCCACATCGTTACTGTAAGTACTATCTTAACAGGAGGTCTGGGAACACTTGAGCATCCACCAGGGTACAATTAGTGGAACACTGGAACAATCCTCCACCAAGAATTATTGAGTTAAGTTGAACATTAGAGCGGGCTTCCATACACGATTTCAAATAGAATAGGACGAGCACCATAGGATAAATTTAAGGTCGAGAGGCGGGATCCGAGAGCTGAAACAAATCCCCCACAAGTAGAAGGATGAGAGCCTACTATCAGTGCCATCACGTTAGATATATATCAAACAAAGTCAAATACACGCTAACAGCGTTAAATAAACGCTTATAACGTCAAATAAACAATAACAAAGTCATATACACTAGCTAAGTCAATATCACGCCAAGGACGTCAAATACACTCTAACATCGTCAAATACACACTAATAAAGTCGATTACATGCTAACAACGTCAAATTACAAGCTAACAATTGCAGATTGTTAGTTTGAGCCCAGTATATTTGACACACACTAACAATGTCAGATACATACAAATCACGTCAATTACACTTCACATGTGTTGGATACAAGCCAAGTATTTCGAATACACAACAACCACACTTACCTACTTGTTAGGGTAGTTCCGAGGGTCAATATCCCCGCAGGCCGGTCTCTGATCGGGCCTCCTGATTGGCGGTCTGGTTAATAATGGCCCTGAAATTACCGTTATTAGTGATTTCAGCTACATTAGCCCAGGTGACACCGGAAGTGATGTAGATGTTAAATATTTAGTTAGATAACTCATCTCGACACGCACTTCACAGCAGGCGGTCAAGATTATGTTAATGTCTCATTGATGATATTGTCCACGGATCACTTGTATACGAACTAGTTAGTGATCTTTTGCTATCTTAAGTTCAAACACCAAACATAATATTAAACCCCAGCGTTATGACAAGTACATAATAAGTATACCTGAAAATATGTCCAAGTAGCACGAGTCGTTGCAAGAGAGGCAATTTTTCGAAATCTTAAATATTTAGAAACTCTCCTAAATGGGTTAAGTTGATCTCGTTTATCATATTTTTTAAGTTCACAACGTAGTCACTTGAGATGGTAGGATTATTTTAATTGTGGATCTGGTTACATTTTCTAATTACCGGTAATACACAGGGGCTATCGTCTATTGCACTGACCACAGGGGGTGGTCGGTGCAATAGACGAATACCCTCTGGTATTCACAGTACGAGAGGGGGAGCCTGTTTGCTCATAGCACGCTGGTACTTGCATCAATAGAAGGCTTATCTAGCGGTAAGATGCTTCGTTTCCCAAGAGGCCGTTTTAATCACTGATACGTTGTCCGAAGTTACTTTCCCTAATTCCCGATTGTCATGGTGAATTTATAATTTTTTAATAAATGTCGACATTGCCTTCAGTCTGACTTACTCTGAGAGTTAAAAGAGAGCGCTTTCCTTGCAAGTGTTGGTCAATGTCTTAAGACTGGGGAACTAAACTGTTCGTCAGGGATGGAGGTTTGACTGACCTGGTAAACTTCTTCTACTGGTCTGGTATTTTGTTGGCCTTTTGACCTATCAACAGAAGGAGTATTATTATTATTAAGGTCACCACAAAAGATTACTGACCAACGAGCAAGAATAATCTTAGTCCTGAATATAGTCTTCAGTGTTTATGCGCTAAGAAGCAAGGTATACCCCTTCTTGGCTGGAGGGATGGCGGGTCACTCCACTGTGTGGTGTGAGAGGAAGCACTCTTGGCGCAATCTGAGTGCCAAGATGTCACACCTTTAAGGCATCATCAACACTTCATCTTTGGGGTTAATGATGCCACTTCACCTATAACGTAAGAATGTTTTTTATTAAAGCAGTCCTCGGACGAGTTCGCTCCTGCACATAAGACATAAGACGTTTCATATTCGTAGTGTTTAGATTCATGGCAGAAGAGTTGACATTGAAAACACATTGCTGGCGAGGATACTCAAGCTCTTACAAGCTGCTAGAGAGGTACAAAGTAAATGGAAATTCCTCGATCATAATAGAGCTTGTGCTGGTGTCTCTGGAAGTGTCGGCATTTCATGGTATGTGATCACACACACTTCACTCTTGAGAAATGCGATGAATCTTGACAGTTCCGGGATACACAGATGATGGGACGGATAATGTTTACAAACGAAGGATTATGCACTGGGATGATCCTGTATCACTCAGGAATGCCTACTTGTGCTGCTTATTTCCAGAGGAAGCTTCACTCATTGCGTTAATTTTTTCTGTAGATATTGAAATTAAACACAAAAATGGCAACTTGTTCACCTTCTTTCTTCACTTAATTCACACACACTTCTTCTAATTTCTCTTTTACTTCCTCCCTCTTCTTCTCGCCGCTCTCATTCCCCTCACGTCTCCTTCCGCCTGTATCTCCCCTTCTTTCTCTCTCACACTATCACCCCCGATCACTGTTATTGTCCTCTCACTTTCCCCTCGCCCGCTCCTCTTCTGCTGTCCCCTCATTCTCTCCCTCCACGGGTCCAGGACTCAACAATGGTAGTCTTCAACAGCCTAAACAGCATTTTTTTTAATTATGTGGGAGAGTCCGTCGCTTTGTTTATTACTCCGCTTGACTTAATCGCCTTAATATTCAACTTATATTTTCAGTGTTTATTCATTATACATTGTTTTAAATACTGTTTCACGATGCTAAACAAAGAACAAAATTTGTTATAATGAAATAGTTTGTTTTGCGAATATTTTATCGTTAATTATTTGAATTAGGATTATTTAGTTAACTTATTTAGGATTATTTAACTAATAATTATTTTATTTAGAATCATTTCTAAATCATTTTCAACGGGGCCACGTAGCCTGGTGGATAGCGCGCAGGACTCGTAATTCTGTGGCGCGGGTTCGATTCCCGCACGAGGCAGAAACAAATGGGCAAAGTTTCTTTCACCCTGAATGCCCCTGTTACCTAGCAGTAAATAGGTACCTGGGTGTTAGTCAGCTGTCACGGGCTGCTTCCTGGGGGTGGAGGCCTGGTCGAGGACCGGGCCGCGGGGACACTAAAGCCCCGAAATCAACTCTAAGATAATCTCAAGATAAAACATTTAATTGTTAAATATTTATTTATGATTATTTAATTACCGATTACTAATTTATTTATTTAATTATTTTATTTAGGATTATTTATCAATTATTTTACTTAAAATAAATAAATAATCTTAAGTAAAATAATTAATAATTAAAATAAGCTTATTTAGGATTATTTAATTATTTCAAGATTATTTAATCATTAACTACATAACTTAGGTTTATTTTGTTATTAACATTTTTTTATAAATATTAATTTAACAACTATTAACATTTTATTACAACTATTTTTGCGCTTTTGTTGGAATTATATTTAGCATAATTATTTTTATTTACAATATATATTGATTTTTGTAAAAAATTACAAGTAAATTCATTCCCAGACACATTGATAACTAAAGATGGTGATATACTTGAGTAAAAATTCAATAAAGAACAAATCTACATAACAGATCTTGTTAACTTTTTCTCTCGCTCCTTTAACTGAACAAAATGAGTGTTTGGATTTTTAATAAAGGAATGCTTTTATTTCTTGTCATTAGTTTCTTGAGGACTAGTGTTAGTACATTTCTGAGACCTTCCTACACTGTATACACCAGACATATTTAATGATAAAGCTCCAAAAAGTAACGATTATCAACAGCAGCTCTAGTGAACAGATCGAAAACCAGACTCATTCTCCCAACAGGAAAACAATGGTCATTCTCCTAAAAAGACAGAGGTGGTCATTCTCCTAAAAAAGACAGAGGTGGCCATTCTCCCAAAAAAGACAGGTGGTCATTCTCCTAAAAAAGCCAGAAGGTGGTCATTCTCCTTCAAAGACAGAGGTCGTCATTCTTCCAAAAAGAGAGGTGGTATTTCTTCCAAAAAGAGAGGTGGTCATTCTTCCAAAAAGAGAGGTGGTTATTCTTCCAAAAAGAGAGGTGGTCATTCTTCCAAAAAGAGAGGTGGTCATTCTCCCAAAAAGGCAGTAGGTTGATCATTCTTTCAACAGGAATATGCAGTCATCAAACACTTCAACGCCATTTAACATAACTAATTAAAATAAAAATAAAAAATAAAAAGAAAGGAAAAATAAATGATAACAAATATAGAAAATAAAGGAAAATAAATAATAACAATATTTAAATTCTGTAAAGCACTTTGCAACATTCCAACTGGTTTTGGCTACGAGATTTTTATTCCGTGAGAGGCTGGCAACATCTTCATCTCTTCATCTCAAGCTTCCTGAATATTTGATAAAGCTCTCACAGTAGAACGCCATCTTCAGCTTAGTTTTTCCTGAAGCACGTTTTGATATAACAAATCAATTATTAGTCAGTGTTAGTTGCAAGAGTATTAGTATTTACGTATCAACGTAAATACTAATTTAGTTAATACCTGTTATTTTAACTAATTTAGTTAATATAATTAATTAATTTAATTAATACCTGATACTCAGGTATCAGTGACTACTGAGGACCAGGGGCCAGGTTCACGAAAGCACTTACGAGCGTGTACATCTTTCCTCAATCTTTGACGGCTTTGGTTACATTTATTAAACAGTTTACAAACATAAAAACTTCCCATTCAACTGTTGTTATTGTAAAAAACAGCCTCCTGGTGCTTCGGAACTCATTAACTGTTTAATAATTGGAAACAAAGCCGCTAAAGATTGAGAAAAGATGTACAGGTTCGTAAGTGCTTGCGTAAGTGCTTTCGTGAATCTGGCCCCAGCTCATTATGCCCCTCCTACGAGCCTTGATGTATCTGTTGCGTTACAATTTAACTACTTTGACGTTCGAATTCTGTGTCCATTTGCATTTCCAGCCTCCACTTGTGTCCTCTTGTTCTACTTTCAATTTAAATATAGC
>NC_091169.1:42789442-42814442 GCF_040958095.1 Procambarus clarkii | reverse complement strand
AGAGTCTCCAATCCGAACCCTTGACATTCGGGTAGACAGTCTCCAATCCGAACTCTTGACGTTCGGGTAGACAGTCTCCAATCCGAACCCTTGACGCGTCCGCCCGTCTCCTCTCATTGCTCTCTTTTCCGTCTTCCTCAGGCTACAACACCGCTTTCCCGTCTCATTTCCCCCAACACTTCCCACTGCTCTCCACACTATTCCTGCCTTACTCCGGGATCTTCCCCGCCCTTGTTGCCAGGGCGGGGAAGCCCTGGCAAAGGTTCCCAACTCATCCTGCAACACATCAGTCGCGGCCCCTCCCCCCCCATCACCACACACCCACTACCTCCCCCATCACCACACACCCACTACCTCCCCCACCACCACACACCCACTACCTCCCCCATCACCACACACCCACTACCTCCCCCATCACCACACACCCACTACCTCCCCCATCACCACACACCCACTACCTCCCCCATCACCACACACCCACTACCTCCCCCATCACCACACACCCACTACCTCCCCCATCACCACACACCCACTACCTCCTCCATCACCACACACCCACTACCTCCCCCATCACCACACACCCACTACCTCCCCCATCACCACACACCCACTACCTCCCCCATCACCACACACCCACTACCTCCCCCATCACCACACACCCACTACCTCCCCCATCACCACACACCCACTACCTCCTCCATCACCACACACCCACTACCTCCCCCACCACCACACACCCACTACCTCCCCCACCACCACACACCCACTACCTCCCCCACCACTACACACATCCCCTACCTCCCCATCACCACACACCCACTACCTCCCCCCCCATCACCACACACCCACTACCTCCCCCCCCCATCACCACACACCCACTACCTCCCCAAAAGCTTTCAAGACACTTATCTTGGTATTTTTGGGGCGAAAACTCTGCATGTCATATGGTGTGTTTCTGACGCCGGAGACTGCTGCACCGCTGCTTGTGTGGGGTGGTGGTGGTGGTGGTGGTGGTGGTGGTGGTAGTACTGGTGGTTGTGGTGGTGTTAGTGGTTGCTATGATGGGGGAATGGTGGAGGCAGTGATGATGATGGCTGGTTCATCGTCACTGTCACCCCCAACATTGAACGATTGCACGTTTGTAGTAGTAAAGGTGATGGTGGTAATAATGTTGCTAGTTATAATGATGGTGGTAGTCGGGTTGGGGTTTGGTGGTAATTGCGGTGAAGTATAGTGATGGTGGTAGTAGAGGTGGGTGCTTGTGGTGTTGGAGGTGCAGCCCGTCCTACTAAGATTTCCCAACGTCAAGAAACTGTCGTGCTAAAGTGCCCTTATCCTAACCTACCGGAGGACCCAAAACAGAAAACAGTACAGTACGTTAATTTCGCGAGACGCTATTATTTCCTAGTACGACGATTTTTAGCCATGGGTAAAGTATACGTCAAAATGCGATGTTCTGATAGGAGAACGAGTTGGGAGGCGGGAACAGAGGCGACGGCCAGGCAAGCTGCTGGGCCAAAAGGCTTATTTTGCTCAAAAGGAGGACGTCGGTTCGAAGCACATTCATGTGTCTTTAATTACTTTAAAACAGATTCTTTCATCGGCTGTCAACAGTAGTTAAAGTAACGATATTGTGAGAGTTTATAAGAGGTAAGAGGAGGATAAATAATTGTGGAGTGGGGTGGAAGTGTAGGTACTTACATTATATATATATATATATATATATATATATATATATATATATATATATATATATATATATATATATATATATATATATATATATATATATATATATATATACACACACACTACACACACATGAATACATAACACCTATCAAGAAACACGACTAACTGGCCGGAAATGTTTTCACATCGTGGTGGGACTTAATTTTATAGACTGGAGAAAATCCTGGATTAGCAGAATCTGGATTCAGCGAAGGACAGCCAAAGTGGCAGGCATCTGAAAACCCTGCAGGAGTGAATTCTGACTGGGAGCCCGTAGTAATCCCAGGGAAATCCTCGTAATTGGCGCTACTTATTGACACCGATCCTCCCGACGTTAGACAGGTTGTTGCGGTGCTGCATGGGGGAGACATGAGGAGACATGGGCGGAGAGTTCATGTGAGAGGTGTGTCAGGAGACGTTGGAGGAGTGTCAGCAGACGTGAGGAGACTAAGTGAGGTAACTAAGTAACGAATATATAATATATATCTGTATGTAAATATAAATATAATCATAATATAAAAGAGAATGTCTAGTCTGTCTGTTAAGGTTGGAGGCTAGATGCTTGGGGCTAGCCTCACCTAACGTTTAAGACGACACATGGGAAGTGTAGGACTGTCATAGGCCGGTAGGGGTCGAATCCAGTGGCTCCTTTGAGAAGGATGAACTCTAGCTTATCCCGAAACCTAGTGACCCCAACGGAGTAACTAGGTTTGTTGGTTTCCAAACAATTAAAAATAAAGTCAGCTTTTCAAATTATCCTAACATACACACAACATAACGACAACTTTTATTAACTATGTTGTTACAATGTTGCAATATTTGTAAAAAATTACGTTGGAGTTATGTTTGTTTGCTGTGATTTTATATTGTGTGTGTGTGTGTGTGTGTGTGTGTGAGAGAGAGAGAGAGAGAGAGAGAGAGAGAGAGAGAGAGAGAGAGAGAGAGAGAGAGAGAGAGAGAGAGAGAGAGAGAGAGAGAGAGAGAGAGAGAGAGAGAGAGACCTCACGTTAAATAGTTTGTCTTTGTCCTTGTGTATGGAAGGACAATTCCTTTGTAAAGAATTGATGTCTTTGCTATACCTCGTCTTAGATTCCAGGTGAGGGTCTGGTGTGGATGTGGGAGTGGGTAAGGGAAGTGGGGAAGTCACTCAACGCTGTCAGCGCAAAGGAAAACATTCTCTTAAAGAGTAATACCTGACATTCTCATTTGGATGCTAATTGGATCATAATTAACGCGATGAAGCATTATTTACATCTTCACAAGGGGAAATTCACGTAATTAAAATTCTCACTCACAAAAACGCGGTACTTGATATTCGTTCCATAGGGTGTTTGTATAGCATGTTGGAGTGACTTCTTGCTTTCCAGTGTTCAAGTCCTTTACGTTAGATCTGTATTGTTGATCAATAATGACAATTGATTGAGATTTATATGATTTGTTTTGAGGTTCACATATCTATATCTATATATATATATATATATATATATATATATATATATATATATATATATATATATATATATATATATAATGATGCCTACTACTTATATATATATATATATATATATATATATATATATATATATATATATATATATATATATATATATATATATATATATATATATATGTCGTACCTAGTAGCCAGAACGCACTTCTCAGCCTACTATGCAAGGCCCAATTTGCCTAATAAGCCAAATTTTCCTAAATTAATATATTTTCTCTAATTTTTTTCTTATGAAATGATAAAGCTACCCATTTCATTATGTATGAGGTCAATTGTTTTTTATTGGAGTTAAAATTAACGTAGATATATGACCGAACCTAACCAACCCTACCTAACCTAACCTAACCTATCTTTACAGGTTAGGTTAGGTTAGGTAGCCGAAAAAGTTAGGTTAGGTTAGGTTAGGTAGGTTAGGTAGTCGAAAAATAATTAATTCTTGAAAACTTGGCTTATTAGGCAAATCGGGCCTTGCATTGTAGGCTGAGAAGTGCGTTCTGGCTACTAGGTACGATATATATATATATATATATATATATATATATATATATATATATATATGTCGTACCTAGTAGCCAGAACGCACTTCTCAGCCTACTATGCAAGGCCCGATTTGCCTAATGAGCCAAGTTTTCATGAATTAATTGTTTTTCGACTACCTAACCTACCTAACCTAACCTAACCTAACTTTTTCGACTACCTAACCAAACCTAACCTATAAAGATAGGTTAGGTTAGGTTAGGTAGGGTTGGTTAGGTTCGGTCATATATCTACGTTAATTTTAACTCCAATAAAAAAAAATTGACCTCATACATAATGAAATGGGTAGCTTTATCATCTCATAAGAAAAAAATTAGAGAAAATATATTAATTCAGGAAAACTTGGCTTATTAGGCAAATCGGGCCTTGCATAGTAGGCTGAAAAGTGCATTCTGGCTACTAGGTACGACATATATATATATATATATATATATATATATATATATATATATATATATATATATATATATATATATATATATATATATATATATATATATATGCCTCCTTCAACTCCTGCAGATGTCTGACATCAGGTACCTGTGTAAAAATGTCGTCAACATACCTGCAATATATGGCCGGTTTCATGTTCATGTCGACTAAGACTTTTTGCTCGATGGTACCCATGTAGAAGTTTGCAAACAGGACACCTAGGGGAGAACCCAGGGTGACCCCATCTACTTGCTTATACATGTGCCCATCCGGGCTCAAGAAGGGTGCCTCTTTAGTACAAGCTTGGAGTAGTTTCCTTAGGATATTTTCTGGTATGTCAAGAGGAGTACAGCCTGGATCACGATACACTCTGTCGGCTATCATCCCGATTGTCTCGTCCACTGGTACGTTAGTGAACAGCGATTCTACGTCCAACGAGGCTCTTATCCCTGTGGCCCATGTGCCCCGCAGTAAGTCAACAAATTCCTTTGGAGACTTCAGGCTGAAGGCGCAAGGAACATAAGGAGTCAGCAGGCCGTTGAGTCGCTTCGCCAGTCTGTACGTGGGTGTGGGTATCTGGCTAATGATTGGCCGAAGTGGGTTTCCAGGCTTGTGTGTCTTGACATTTCCATACGCATATCCAGGTTTATATTCCCCAATGATCTTTGGCAGGTGGAGTCCGGATTTCTTGGCGTTCACAGTTTCGATCAGTTTGTTGACCTTTGCTTTCAATTCGGCTGTAGTATCCTTCGTTACCCTTTGAAACTTATATTGCAGGTATGTTGACGACATTTTTACACAGGTACCTGATGTCAGACATCTGCAGGAGTTGAAGGAGGCATTTGAGCGGAGTTCCGTGCTGCGTTTCACTTACGAGATGGAAAAGGATGGGAAGCTGCCCTTTCTAGATGTAACAGTCATGGAAAAGAGCGGAGGTTTCCACACTGCAGTCTACACTAAGGAAACGAACATAGGAATGTGCCTAAATGCCAAAAGCGACTGCCCAGATAGGTACAAGAGGAGTGTTGTTAACGCATATGTCGACCGTGCTCTCAGCCACAGCTCAGAATGGAAGCAAGTCGACGAAGAACTCTGTAGGGTAAGGCAGGTCCTAGTCAACAACGGCTTCTCCAATGGTTTCGTCGAAGACATCATAAGAAGGAAAGTGAAACGCCATGCAACCTCTGAAGAGACAACCAACACAACACCTATACCCCCTATTAGACTATTTTACAGGAACTTCTTTTCCACAGCTCATAAAACGGAGGAAAGGGTCCTGAAAGATATTGTTAATAAAAACGTTATCCCTACAGACAAAAATCAGAGGATACAATTGACGATTTACTATAAAACCAGAAAAACGGCCAGCCTACTCATGAGAAACTCTCCAGACACAAAACAGAATGCTTTAAAAGAGACTAACGTCGTCTATGCCTTCAAATGCCCTCTTGGGGACTGTAAGCTCCAAAAAACCCAGTATATAGGCAAGACAACAACATCTCTTTCTAGGCGTTTAACGATGCATAAGCAACAGGGCTCCATTAAGGAACATATAATCTCTTCCCACAACCAAACCATCGCCAGAGAAATCCTAGTGAATAACACAGAAATCATCGATAGATACAGCGATAGCAGGCGGCTTGACGTTTGCGAGGCATTACACATCAAGAAGTCAACACCAGCAATCAACAGCCAATTAATGCACAACTATATTCTACCCACCTCAAGACTCCGCTCCAATATAGAAGCATCAAGAAATATGGACCAATAGGCTTTCTACAATCACTTCTATTCAATACCCATTGTTTCATGTTCTGGCTTGTGTTGATGAAATTAATACCTTATTAAATACCACCTCACCCCATCCACCTCACTCAAATGTAGATATAAACAAAATCGGAGATGTGTAAGTTCTATTCAGTTGTGTATGTGTTAATTAAAGTCTTTGAAAATGTAATAAGTTTTACGAAACGCGCTCAAGTGTCGCGTCAGACTAGAGATAAAAATGAATTTTGGAGAATTGATTTTTGAATTACCTCCAACAGTGAAAAGAAATGTACGAAAGATTGAGAAAATTCGTGTTAGAATTATTAATCTTACTTTTTCGGTCATATTTAATAATATATGTCTACAGGAAAGACTGCTACCAAAATATACTAATATATATATATATATATATATATATATATATATATATATATATATATATATATATATATATATATATATAGAGGTACCACCTCTGGTTGTTTGTAGGGACCATCAAGCATCGAAAAAAACGATATGCAGCACCCGGGGAGACTTGCTGGCCTCTCGCGAGCACTGGCACATATTGCCTTCTACCACCCCTTTATATATATATAAATATAGGGAACTTTATTGCACAAGATTACTTAATTACCAAATATGGCCTTGACACACACACAACACAACACAACCTAAACAAGTAAAATGAAAAACACACAAACGGGATACCTTAATAAATGTCACAGACAGATTTGATCACTGTTGCAAGTCAAACACCTCTTCGAATTCCTTTGAAGCTCAAGATGCAACAGGCATTTTCACTCTGAATCGCGACACTGTGGCGCTAGAACAAGAAACTTTATGCTCTCTGGTCGTTTGTAGCGCCGATTAATTTGTCCCCCAATTCTTTCAGGAACTTCAGTGCACATTTTCCCCACGAACCGAGGGTCTCCGAACCAATCGGAATAAAGTTGTAGCAGTGTGCCAGACCTCTGTATTTGATGGCATTCTGCAATTCCCTGAAAGAAGCAGCGCCTCCCCCATCGCGTGTGCTGTAGTGGAGGTAGGTACTGGCCAGTGTGGCAGCGCACGTGTAGTCTCACACCATGTTTGCTTACCATCCTTCCAAGGAAGCAAGGTGACCCCGTCTGGGCGCTTCAGAGATTCGTTGGGTCTGAATAGGAGTGGTTCTCTTTGTGCTGGGTAGTTCTTTACTTTTATATACTGTTTGCTATAAAGTAGATTCCATTATTTATCTTATGAAGTTACAGTTTTGTGCATAAATAATACAAGAATCTTCCCATAGAATTTGGTGATCGGTGTCACTTACGTCCTGGTAAAATGCTGAGCTTTGTTGGTCGTATCTGGCAGCCCTCTTGTGTTCATTAATAGGGATTCTTAGTCATCTGCCGATAATTTAGCCTTAGAAAACTCACTGCACTCTTTGCAAGCGTGAAGACACTGGCTGGCAGCCTTTTTCTGATAAACATTGATTAGCGTCTCACCAACTTTATTTACATAACTGAAAATCAATTTAGTTTTTGTTATTTTACGCATATTCTTAAGAGGTATTCTCAATGCTTGAATTACAAGTAATGACCTGGGTATTCTTGGAAACGATCTTATATCTTGAATTGGTTGTGAGATACAAATTGCCAGTGTAATCAATACTAACTGTAGCACATCTCTACAAATTTGGCCTGTTACGAAAAAATTAAAACGTAACATTTTCATTGCAATATTTTGTTTGTTGAGTGATTTTGAGGTAAGTATTTTCAAGGAGTTTACTGAAAATATAATGAAGGAGCCAAGTTTTCATTGTTGATATTCAAAATGAACTTTAAATGGCTTCTATTCATGTATGATAATTAAATCTGACGCTACATTATTTTATTGACATGGGTTCTTTTAATGCAAAATTTATTATTTGTAATGCAAACAACAGTATGAAACGTTACGAGAGAGAGAGAGAGAGAGAGAGAGAGAGAGAGAGAGAGAGAGAGAGAGAGAGAGAGAGAGAGAGAGAGAGAGAGAGAGAGAGAGAGAGAGAGAGAGAATAAGAAGGTATTTACATTAAAATTTAATATTGAAAGCATTGCTTTATTTAAACGTTCTTCATACATAGTATATTGTCATCATTTAAAATGAAAGAGGAACAATTGTTTATGGATGCTCAGAATAAATATATGCATAACAGAATATTTAATACAGGACTAATGTAATCAACAAGTGTAACAAGGAGCAGCGTGAATTATATACTCGCAAACACTCACACAAAGTTAAAGTGAAAAACCGAAATAACGTAAAAAAAGAGAATAATTATCATTACATTCAGCAAGTGTCATGGTAGCCTGACCCAACCATTTGGACTGGATGGCACAGCAACAGCGTCGCTTCTTGCAAGGTCGGGGTTCGATGACCTGAGGCACAATTTATTTGTGTATCATTTCTTTCACTACGCCCTCATATCCTAGCTCATTATCCTCATGACCCATTAAAATGTTACATAATACTAACTTGGCGCACTCTCCCGATAATTAACTTATCTCAAGGCAGTGTGATCTCTGTGAGTCAGCTCAAACTTCTCACGACACACAAGTGTGTTCCTCAAGGACTTACCAATCATCCCTCCACCAATCGGAACAGTTATTATGTCTTGTAAAAAAATTGCATACAGGCTAGAGATAAGAGATAAGAATGGTATGCGTTTTCCTTTGCTTTGGTGCTGGGCTATGGGTCTAACAACCTTTGTTATTAAAATGAACCTCTGGAGGGATATTAACCCCGCCACAAGAACTTACTGACCAACCAGCAAGTAAACTCTCAGTGTGACTCAGGGTATTCCAAATACACACTTTAACCGCTGATAGCTCAATTGATGGTTCTTTCTTATCAGATTTAATGTTCAACAAGATGGGGTTCCCCCCCTCCCCCCTCTACCATCGTGATGTAAGAGCCTACCTTGATGAGATCTTGCCAAACAGGTGGCTATCGTAAAATAGAATGTTGATAAAGGGGTTTCGTAGAATACCCCTCTTCGTTCACCAGATCTCTCACCTTAAGTCTTTTTTTCATGAGGATACTTACAAGAAATCCTACAAACGGTCGCCGAACTGAGAGTAGCCATTGACCAAGAATGCACTTAAAATACCAAACAAAATCCTTCTTGATGTTCGTGATTTCATTGCTTGGCGTTATCAGCAACGCCTGGACCACAACACACATCAGTTGGAAAACAGGATTTGACGGAACAATTAAACAATATCTTTAGATTCTATTACATTTTGTAAATTAAATGTATTTTCTTAGCAAACCATGATGTTCATATGCAGTCAATTCTGATACTCATTTGTAGTAGTATACTCAGATGTTTGTGTATATTAGTATGTCCTATAACTTTGATATTAAGTGTATTATAATCATTATTATTACAGTCCGTCCTCTCGAGTTACCACAACGGCCAGAAAAAGGGGTACTAAAACACCCAACCTAGCCTAACCGAGCAACAAACGCATAGAAAACGTAATGGTTTGTAATTTGCGATGATTTATAGTACATTATAATTTGTCCGTTGGGGGATTTTAACGTCAAAATACGGTGTATTATTCAAATGGTCAGGATAACGCGAGGCACAACAAAGTTTCCTTTTGCAACATAGAAATACCGGAAACAGCAGCAGGACTATTAGTCCACAAGATGCAGTTCCAGCTGATATCGACCCAAGCTCATTCATATACATGTCTAACCTTCGCTTCAAACAATCCAGCGATCCCGCATCTATTACGTTACCTGGTAATCAACCCGTTCTCGCACTTGCTTATAGTCAATATCTTGCTTATGAATAAGTGCATATGCGACATACTAATTTATTGTGAATATTTGAGTTTACCTTGAAAAGCTGAATAGAAAACCACAACCTAACATAACCTTCTTAGTATGTTAAGATATTACAATTAGTACTAAACCTATACCTATATTGATATTTCAGTTTTATACAAATAATAAAAGAAAACTAAAATATTTAAATAAATTGAAAAGTAACTCAGGATATTGTCAAATTTTGTATAAAATCTCTATTGTTTAATAAAACTGAGAGAAAAAGTTAAGGCTTTGAAAAAAAAGCTTGGAATATGTCACTTATGTACTTACTTTATAAGCAAAATAGTGACGGTAAGCAATGTCATATATGTGTTATTTTGTGCGAGAGCAGGTTGCGGTAATATGTTCCATAAATCTGTCTAAAAGTCATCCAAAGTTTTCAATGAACTTTTCTGCATGTTACTGGTCTAGACAGCTTGTGGGTTTACCATTGTCAATGCACAATGTCTTGACTGATTTTATTGTCATTTTCTGGTTAATTTCATGGTGGCTAGTTCAACACAAGCGCAGCGTCCTGGAACTTGGAATCTGTGAAATGTATTCAATACTCCTCTCCTAGCCCAGACGACATTCAATCTTAAAAGCGAATTTATTTACAAATAATCATTGTTAATATATCATTAAAAACTTGTTTACATTTTCTGCTATAAATATATTAATCTAATTAGCAATTTCAACTGAATTTCAGATATTCGTTCTCGAGATGGTTGAGTATTTAGCAGACCCTTCAATTCATTCACTTTCCTTAGGTTAAAAAGTGTTATAAAATTAAAATATCAGAATTAGTTTAAATTTGGCACTGTGCCAATTACTAATTTATTATAATTAACATACGATAGCTAGTCTATTATTTATAGAAACAATGAGTATGAACTAGCAGGGAACAATGAGTATGACAGGAACAATGAGTATGAACTATAATGAGTATGAGTATCCTGTCATACTCACACAATGAGTATGACAGGAACAATGAGTATGAACTAGCAGGGTTGTACCTTAAATAACCTCTTCCCCCGTTTTCGATGTATCTATTCAGCGTAAAAAACTATAAAGCCTACGGCTATATTTTATCTACCATGATTATTTAAAAAAAGGTCCTAAACTCGCTTACTTAACATCAGTCTTAATTCATTATGCTAATAAGGGTCATTTACACAGCTGTTATTAGCCCCATTAAGACCCTCGTTCCTCCTACTTCCCTGATAAATTTCTGCTGTCGTGTAAAGTGGCAGAGGAGCCTAACTCACCTTGATCTATGCGTGGCATCATTCTTTGTGCCTAAGACCCGGGTCTTACCAGGGTGTCTCCTCGTCCTCCGGCATACGAGAGCATCCAGATAATCCCCTGTGAAGGACCAGTCCTTCTCCTTGCCAGGCCTCCTTTCTCACATAGTTCTCCCCTTTTCTCCTCACTTCTATTGATTTATCTCCATCTCTCTGTCCTTCTGTTACCAGTTGTACTGCCCTCCTTTATGATTATTTATTTATTTATTTATTTATTTAAGTTTTTTGTACTTGAAATTTGTGTTTTCCTCTTACTCTGCTCCTTTGGCTTCTATTTATTTTCATCCTCTTTATTCTTTGGTTACTTTTAGTTTCGATTTGCATATCACGACTTATCAAGTCTTCTCTTTATTTTTATTTTCCATTCAAGTCCGGTATCACTTACGTTCCTCTATTTCTCCTTTCTCATTTTTCTCTCTATCTGTCTCTCACACACATACACACACGTAGGGGCCCTCGCGGCTGAGTGAACACCGCTCTGGTATCGTAGTCCTAAGGGCCCAGGTTAGATCCCGGCAGAGACATAAACAAACGGGCAGTTTCTTTCTCCCTGGTGCCCCTGTTCACCTAGCAGTAAATAGATACCTGGGAGCTAGACTGCGGCTACGAGCTGGTTCCTCTGTGTGTGTATATGTAGAAGATATAATAGAGGAAAAATAAATTGGTTACAAAGGTGGGGTCCAAGAGCTGAAATAGCTCAATTTTGCAGATACAAATCGAAAATTCATACGCACACACACACACACACACACACACACACACACATAAACTCAGTGCACTAATTTTACATAAACAGATATCGACAAATTTACGCGCGGAGAATTAATGTGGACCCTCCAGACGTATTATAACATCACAACTGCAATATTCTCCTAACTTGAAATCACACAAACCCTCTCACTAGTCTCCCAAATCTTCCTTGACCAGAAAATACGAAAGCGTACAGTCCTAATTTACTGCTGAAACGTACGTTAGACAGGATCTACGCATCACAACATTTTAAACGCAGTAGGACAAGGGCTTCAACCGGCTCATCACACAAGACCCAACAAATCTCCCCAAATTACCTCTTTAGCGGAATACCCAAGAGTCGCTGTTCCTATATCAGGCAATGAAACTCCGATCCTAACGCATTATTGGACATAAGGCCTTACGGACTTTTCCCAGGAGGCTCACTTAAGTTTATTGCATTGGAAGGAAGTTTTGTCTGCATTTACGGCGTGCTTCATCATCGAGTGATTAAGACGATGAATATAACTCGTCTCTGTTATTACCATATTGGACTGCCGGACACTAACTGCTGATAAATGTGTGCTTCTCTGTAGATGAAACGGGACGCGTCTGTGTACCAGGTATGGGATTTCACCTGACCTAACGTATCAGGCCATCTCACAATCTTATAAACCACTTACTTAACAAATTGAAAATGTAGTATAAAAGAAAATAATGAATCAGGACAACTCATAATGAGGCTTAGTGAGACTGAATCCAAAATAATATTATTTTGAATTAAATAAAAATAGTTTCAATTCACAATCACGAGTTGCAATCTCAGAATGCAATTAGTTAAATAAAAGTCCATGTAATTAGTTAAATAAAAGTTTTTCTGCTAGAAAGACTAAAAGACACCCACGCCACCAGGGTTGGTGTGTGGGGGAGGAGTGAGAGGAACAAGTCTTCAAAGCAGAACGCCTTAACTTAGTGAAAGAAAACGAGCATCTCGGAAATTGCCCAACTTAGATACGGGGGACTTTTTTGTATTACCATCCCGACTACATTATCTAACCCTTCTCATTCCCCATGTTTTTACATTACTAAACCATTTACAGTTATACTGGTGCAATTCACATTTGCAGACCCAACGAAGAAAACACACACATATATATATATATATATATATATATATATATATATATATATATATATATATATATATATATATATATATATATATATATATAGACATATGTCGTACCTAGTAGCCAGAACGCACTTCTCAGCCTACTATGCAAGGCTCGATTTGCCTAATAAGCCAAGTTTTTCTGAATTAATATATTTTCTCTAATCTTTTTCTTATGAAATGATAAAGCAACCCATTTCATTATGTATGAGGTAAATTTTTTTTATTGGAGTTAAAATTAACGTAGATATATGACCGAACCTAACCAACCCTACCTAACCTAACCTAACCTATCTTTATAGGTTAGGTTAGGTTAGGTAACCGAAAAAGTTAGGTTTGGTTAGGTTAGGTAGGTTAGGTAGTCGAAAAACAATTAATTCATGAAAACTTGGCTTATTAGGCAAATCAGGCCTTGCATAGTAGGCTGAGAAGTGCGTTCTGGCTATTAGGTACGACATATATATATATATATATATATATATATATATATATATATATATATATATATATATATATTAATATTTTCCCATGTAAAAATTAAATTTACGTTGATGACACGAAAATTATGTAAGTGTAACCTACCAGTTAGTCGGTGCATATCACTGCAAAGTTAATTAGTTATATTTATTTCCCAAGATAACGAGGATCAAAGTTCAGCTTGAACTAAATGGTAGGCACCGCACTAATTAGTAGTACTGTTGCAATTACTATGAATACTTGAGTTTTTACGAATTAATTTTACAAATTTTACAAAATAAAATTATTACATTTAGGTTATATATATATATATATATATATATATATATATATATATATATATATATATATATATATATATATATATATATGTTTTCTTCGTTGGGTCTGCAAATGTGAATTGCAGACCCAACGCATATATTGCAGAATATATATATATATATATATATATATATATATATATATATATATATATATATATATATATATATATATATATATATATATATATATGTGTGTAAATACATTTATTCTTATAGTACAGATATCAATATTATAAGAGAGAATATGTTTGTCAGTCTGTCAGTCCAAAGTTGGAAGCCAGACGCTTGGGGCTAGCCTCACCCAAATTTGGAGCGGTTGAATGGTGTGCGTGTACAGAGCAGCTATAAACTGGTTGGGTTAGGGTAGGCCCACGTTAAATGCTTTAAGAAATATTAGCCTTTACACCCCTCCCCCCCAAGCGGTTTTTCACGGAGTCAACTGTGAAATATTTGTTGTGATTCTTCTAGAGGTTTTAACGATACTCAAAATATATGTTTTGAGAGACCCATAAAGTTGTTTCAGTGCTTCTTAATAATATTTTTTTCTGGGGGAAGTGGGAGAAGGAATGAGAGAGGGAAACACAGGAGGACGAGGGGAATGTCAACTGGGGTGAACAAGGGAATGGGGACGAGGGGAGATTGGGGAAGTGGGGAAGAGGGAAGTGGGGAAGAGATGCAAAGGGTGAAAAGAGAGAGGGAATGAGACCCGGGTGCAACTGGGTACCTTCCTTAATAAATAAAAGGAAATGGCTGTCTGGTTGAGGTTAGAGGGAAGACGAGGAAGGGGGGGGGAGAAGATGGAAAATGGGGAAGAAAGGGGAAAGGAGAAGGGGAGGGAACAAGGAGGATGTGAACAGAGAGGGAAAAGAAGAGGGGTGGGAGGGAGAGATATTATACTGGGTACCGCTGGATACCCCTCCTATTGTATTCATCTAGTTGTGCTTGCGGGGGTTGAGCTTTGGCTCTTTGGTCCCGCCTCTCAACTGTCAATCAAATGGTTTGATTGTCAGTTGACAATCAACTTGTTTTGATTGTCAGTGTGTGTTGTGTATACACAAAAACACACACACACACAGTGTGTGTGTGTGTGTGTATACTCATCTGGTTGTGCTTGCGGAGGTTGAGCTTTGGCTCTTTGGTCCCGCCTTTTAACTGTCAGGGCGTGTGTGTGTGTGTATTTGTAATTTACACAGACATAGCTAATATTGATGCCGGGCTATGTTCAGCAGATACTGAGGTAGTGTATGTCTGAGTGAATTGAAAATCTTCTATGTAGGACTTTAAACAACTTGCTCTTAAAAATTAAACTATATACGCAATATAGGTTGCAAGCACTATATAACTGGTTACTACGTAACTCTCCTCTACCTTTCTTTCTCTCTCTCTCTCTCTTTACCTCCATTCCATTCTTCCCGTTAACTTTTTCAGTTATCCTTAGCTCTCACTCCAAAATATAACAATCAGTAATCACAACAACATTTATAATTGTCAACTCCTCCTCTGCGAGTTCCAGCGGGACCTGCCACCATCTTCGACGACAGTTTAAATTACTTTGAAACAGTCCTCTTGTTTCCTTCGTCTCATGTTGGAAGTTAGTGGGCACTCAGGAGAGAAAATTTTAAGTAAATATAAACTGAGACGATGTGTGCGCTCCCAAAACTGTACTGACACAGCCGTCCTTGCGGGGTCCGGGGTTCTCATTGATACCATGTGTTCGGACATGGTATCTAATACCATGGTATCGTTCTAATATCCCATCTGCACTACTTTGCATTTGCTGGAATAAAACTTTTGATAGACTGATATCGCAGTTTGTCCAAGTTAACCTGTTGATTATTGAATCCTTCCTCCGTGGTTATCCTCATAATTCTAGCATCATCAGCAGTAACAGGAAGGAGACTCTCCTCTTGGGTGATCCATTGTATAAACTAGGAATAGTTTTCATTCTTGTAAGGTCTCTCTGGTTACGTATTCTCACTGTGAAAACTAACTCCTCACTGTGACTCTTCTTTGTATTGCTTAGGAATTACCTAACCCACAGAAGCTCCAACTTGTGGACTATCCTCCAGTGGGGCAATGTGCCCAAGACAACATGGAAGTCGAAAAATATGTTGTCTGCCTCAGACAGACAGATAGACAACTGCCTCGAATCTGTCACCGTGTCACAAAATTCTAGTCGGTTTGTGAGCTAGAATATGCTGTCACTGAATCCATGTTCGGCTTCTGTCATGTGTACAGTTGATGCTGTGAATGGAGACTATCTCTTCCTTTTCACTATTTAGTTAATTCTATTATCGTACTATTCTCACAAAAAACTATTTATTGCTAATATCCTTATGGCGCATTGAGTGCAATGTCTCCACTAGTGTCTCGTCGTTCGAATAACACCTGTATTAAATTGTCTGTCCATATGTCATCATCATCATCATCTGTCCCGAAATCATCTCAAGATAACCTAAAGATGACAGACATATGACCAAAATGAGAACATATGACTAAAGGAATTTTGGATATGATCCAAGAAAAAGCTACTCAAGTTGAATACAATCACGTGCAAGATAATGTAATGGGGAAATTATATACTGAAACCACAGGGCCAATATATTGTGATTGGATGTCAAATGTTTAAGTAAACAAAATTGCCAGAAGACGTGCGTGTCACTGGAGGAAAACATTAAAGATAACAACAGCGTTATATGCAAAATTGGTGAAATATTTTTAGCCATCAGGAATCTGGACAAGGCAAGCTTCAGTATGTTGTGCCCTACTTATGTTTGACTAATACTAGATTACATAGCTTCAGCATAGAATCCCAAACCAAAATGCACAAATAGAAAAGCTTCCACGATTTCCTAACAGGCTGGTCTCTGAAGTTAGAGGGAAGATCTTTGTTATATTTTAGAAGGAACAAAACCTCACCACGCTTAGAAGGTATAGAGACGAAACATATAAGACTTTGAGTCATTGACAAAGTAGACAAAAAAGAATGTTTACAAGAACCGAGGCAAGACGAGGCCTTGGTTAGGAAATAAATAACTCAAATGCGCAATAGAGATTAGTAAACAAATGGGATAAGATAGACAGGTAATAAGATAGACAGATAAGTTGTGGCAGTCTCCATGTATAGGGTTAACAACATTTATCAATGTTCAATGTTAAGAACATTGATAAAAGACGACGGCATTAAAAAGAACGACGCTCTTTCAATGTTAAGAACATTGACAGAGCGTCGGGAACCTTTGCAACAGGCGACCTGCGACTGAAAGTCGGAGCCTATAAGCTGATGCTCATCTTGCATGCACACACAGATGAGTATGTGCTTGCAACCCCATCATGGAGCCCCCACCAGAAGAAACACATAAGGAAACTGGAAAAGGTTCAGAAATTTGCGACGAGGCTCGTGCCAAGAGTTGCGAAGGATGGGATATGAAGAGCCACTGAAGGAACTGAACCTGACGACGCTAGAAAAAATGAGAGGAGAGATATGATAGCAACATATTAAATACTCAGGGGGATATTGACAGAGTGGAAATCGTCGAACTGTTCACACTGAATACCAAGAGAACGAGGGGACATGGGTGAAAGCTGGAAACTCAGCTTTCAGAGTTTCCAAAGAGTCAGAGAGATGTCAGAAAGTTTTCTTTTAGCGTGAGAGTAGTGGGAAAATGGAATGAACTAAAGGAGCAAATTATGGAAGCAAACACTATTCATAATTTTAAAACTATATATGATAGGGAAGTAGGACAGGAGTCATTGCTTTAAACAACCGGCGGCTAGAAAGACGGCATACAAGAGCCAATGTTCGATCCTGCAGGCACAAATATGGGAGTACAAATAGGTGAATAGGTGAGTACATACACACACACAGGTGGAAATTGAGTACTCAAATGAACCACAGAGACATAACAAACAACCTTTTCATTGTCAGAGTAGTTAACAAATGGAATGCACTAGGCAGTGAAGTAGTGGAGGCAGCCTCCATACACAGTTTCAAATGTAGATATGACAGAATCCAACAGGCTCAGGAATTTGTACACCACTTGATTGACGATTGAGAGGCGGGGACGAAAGTGCCGAAGCTCTACCATCGCAAGCACAATTAGGTGAATCCACACACACACACACACGCGCGCGCGTAGAAGAAGAAAAAAAAGGTGATATGGTCACCACTTACAAAATAATAACAGGAATCGACCAAATTGACAAAGAGAAATTCCTGAAACCAGCAACTTCAAGAATTAGAGGACACAGATTCAAGCTAAGAAAACAATGGTGCCGGAAAAATATTAGAAAGTCCTCTTTTGCAAACAGCGGTAGACAGTTCGAACAAGTTAAGTGTGAAGGTTCTGGAGGCCAAACCCGTCAGTAGGTTTAAAGTGTCATATGACAAAGAGTGCTGGGAAGACGGGACACTACAAGTATAACCATCATCCTGTAACTACACTAAGATAATCTAACACACACACACACACATACCTTGGGGGCACCTTAGGGGATCTCGCGGCTGAGTAGATAGCGCTCGGGTGTCATAGTCCTAAGGGCCTGGGTTAGATTCCCAGCCGAGTCGGAAACAAATGGGGAGAGTCTTTTACCCTGATGCGCCTGTTCACCAAGCAGTAAATAGGCACCTTGTAGTTAGACAACTGCTACGCGCTGCTTCCTAAGGATGTGTGTGTGTGTGTTAGAGAAATGTAGTAGTTATAATAGAGAAAAATAGATTGGTTAGAAAGGCAGTGTCCAAGAGTTAATAGCTCGATTCTGCAGGCTTACAAATAGTAAGTACACACACACACACACACACACACACACACACACACACACACACACACACACACACACACACACACACACACACACACACACACACACACCAGAAGGGAGGACAACCCCGCCTCCCTCCTCTGCATAGAAAACCCCCCTACCCCAAACCCTCCCTGCCCCCACTCAAAAGTTCAGCCAAATCTCCCTCCCCCCACACCCAATCCCCACCCTTCTACCCCTCCCCTCCTCCCGAGTCCTCCCTCCCCCCCTTTCCTTCCCGTCCTCCCTCCCCTTTCACCCCATACCCTCCCTGTCCCTCCCCCTTCACTGGATCCCCCGCCCCTCATTCCAGTATCCTCTGAGATCCTGTTACCCACCTCACAGGTCCTCACACCCATGGAACAGCCTCCCCCACCAGCAGAACACTCACCAAGGAGGCGATTTGAGAAGGGACAGAAGATAGTGAGCCTCAAAGCGATGTACACTAACATAGATGGAATTACAAATAAAGCAAATGAGCTTGGAGAACTGGTACTAGAGGAAAACCCAGACATAATAGCCCTCACAGAAACAAAGATCACGAAAACAATAACAAATGCAGTGTTTCCACAGGACTATTATGTTATGCGGAAAGAGAGGGAAGGAAGAGGTGGGGGTGGTGTAGCTCTGCTGGTAAGAAAAGGCTGGGATTTTGAGGAGATGGATATTCAGGGCTGTGAAGGTTTCAGTGACTACATAGCAGGTACTGTAACAAATGGAGGGAAAAAAATTATAGTCGCAGTCATATATAATCCACCACCAAATGACAGAAGACCTAGACAGGAATATGATAGAAACAACATGGCCACCATTAACATAATAGAAAGAGCAGCTTCTGTTGCTAGCAGGAATGGATCTGGACTACTAATTATGGGAGACTTCAACCATGGGAAGATAGATTGGAAGAACAGAGACCCGCATGGAGGACCAGAAACATGGAGAGCTAAGCTGCTGGACGTGGCAACAAGAAACTTTCTAAGCCAGCATACCAAAGAGCCAACAAGAATGAGAGGAGAAGATGAACCAGCAATGCTTGATTTGATATTTACCCTAAATGAATGGGATATAAGGGAAGTTAAGATGGAAGCGCCCTTGGGAATGAGTGACCACAGTGTATTGAACTTTGAGTACCTGGTAGAGCTAGGACTTATCTCCCCCCAAAAAGAACTAGGATTCAAAAGGCTGGCATACCGAAAGGGGAATTATGAACAGATGAGAAGTTTCCTAAGTGAAATACCTTGGGACACAGACCTCAGAGACAAGTCTGTACAGGGTATGATGGACTATGTTACCCAAAAGTGTCAGGAGGCAGTAAACAGGTTCATCCCGGCCCAAAGGGAAAAATCCGAGAAGCAACAAAAGAATCCATGGTATAATAGGGCATGTATGGAAGCGAAGAAACTGAACAAGAAGGCGTGGAGGAACTTCCGGAATAACAGAACACCAGAAAGCAGGGAGAGATACCAGAGAACCAGGAATGAGTACGTCAGGGTGAGAAGAGAAGCAGAGAAAATTTTTGAAAATGATATAGCAAACAAAGCCAAGACCGAACCAAAGCTACTCCACAGTCACATCAGAAGGAAAACAACAGTGAAAGAACAGGTATTGAAACTTAGAACAGGCGAGGACAGGTATACAGAGAATGACAGAGAGGTGTGTGAGGAACTCAACAAGAGGTTCCAGGAGGTCTTCACAATAGAACAGGGTGAGGTCACTGTGCTAGGAGAAAGGGAGGTAAACCAGGCGGCCTTGGAGGAGTTCGAAATTACGAGAGAGGAGGTCAAGAGACACCTGCTGGATCTGGATGTTAGAAAGGCGGTTGGTCCAGATGGGATCTCACCATGGGTACTGAAAGAGTGTGCAGAGGCACTTTGCTTGCCACTCTCCATAGTGTATAGTAAATCACTAGAGACGGGAGACCTACCAGAAATATGGAAGACGGCGAATGTGGTCCCAATATACAAAAAGGGCGACAGACAAGAGGCACTGAACTACAGGCCAGTGTCCTTGACTTGTATACCATGCAAGGTGATGGAGAAGATCGTGAGAAAAAACCTGGTAACACATCTGGAGAGAAGGGACTTCGTGACAAATCGCCAACATGGATTCAGGGAGGGTAAATCTTGCCTTACAGGCTTGATAGAATTCTACGATCAGGTGACACAGATTAAGCAAGAAAGAGAGGGCTGGGCGGACTGCATTTTCTTGGATTGTCGGAAAGCCTTTGACACAGTACCGCATAAGAGGCTGGTACATAAGCTGGAGAGACAGGCAGGTGTAGCTGGTAAGGTGCTCCAGTGGATAAGGGAGTATCTAAGCAATAGGAAGCAGAGAGTTACGGTGAGGGGTGAGACCTCCGATTGGCGTGAAGTCACCAGTGGAGTCCCACAGGGCTCTGTACTCGGTCCTATCTTGTTTCTGATATATGTAAATGATCTCCCGGAGGGTATCGATTCATTTCTCTCAATGTTTGCGGACGATGCTAAAATTATGAGAAGGATTAAAACAGAAGAGGACTGTTTGAGGCTTCAAGAAGACCTAGACAAGCTGAAGGAATGGTCGAACAAATGGTTGTTAGAGTTTAACCCAACCAAATGTAATGTCATGAAGATAGGTGTAGGGAGCAGGAGGCCAGATACAAGGTATCATCTGGGAGAGGAAATTCTTCAGGAGTCAGAGAAGGAAAAAGACTTGGGGGTTGATATCACGCCAGACCTGTCTCCTGCAGCACATATCAAGCGGATAACATCAGCGGCATATGCCAGGCTGGCCAACATACGAACGGCATTCAGAAACTTGTGTAAAGAATCATTCAGAACTTTGTATACCACATATGTCAGGCCAATCCTGGAGTATGCAGCCCCAGCATGGAGTCCATATCTAGTCAAGGATAAGACTAAACTGGAAAAGGTTCAAAGGTTTGCCACCAGACTAGTACCCGAGCTGAGAGGTATGAGCTACGAGGAGAGACTACGGGAATTAAACCTCACTTCGCTGGAAGACAGAAGAGTTAGGGGGGACATGATCACCACATTCAAGATTCTGAAGGGGATTGATAGGGTAGATAAAGACAGTCTATTTAACACAAGGGGAACACGCACAAGGGGACACAGGTGGAAACTGAGTGCCCAAATGAGCCACAGAGATATTAGAAAGAACTTTTTTAGTGTCAGAGTGGTTGACAAATGGAATGCATTAGGAAGTGATGTGGTGGAGGCTGACTCCATACACAGTTTCAAGTGTAGATATGACAGAGCCCGATAGGCTCATGAATCTGTACACCTGTTGATTGACGGTTGAGAGGCGGGACCAAAGAGCCAGAGCTCAACCCCCGCAAACACAACTAGGTGAGTAACTAGGTGAGTACACACACACACACACACACACACACACACACACACAAAATGTGTGTGTGTGGCTCATTTGGGTGGAAACTGAGCGCCCAAATGAGCCACAGAAATATTAGAAAGAACTTTTTTAGTGTCAGAGTGGTTGACAAATGGAATGCATTAGGAAGTGATGTGGTGGAGGCTGACTCCATACACAGTTTCAAGTGTAAATATGATAGAACCCAATAGGCTCAGGAATCTGTACACCTGTTGATTGACAGTTGAGAGGCGGAACCAAAGAGCCAGAGCTCAACCCCCGCAAGCACAACTAGGTGAACTAGGTGAGTACAGACACACACACACACACACACACACAAACACACACACACACACACACACACACACACACACACACACACACACACACATTGGGGGTTTAACCAATCTCTCAAGTTCTTCCCATCTTCAACTTGTGTTTCCCGCTGGACCAAACCACTCAAAATCTTCAGTCTACTGCTATTAAGTTTGGATACAAATTTCTTTGAAACACTGATATTCCGGAAAAACACTGGTGTTTTTCTCTCTCTCTCTCTTACCCAACCACTTGGGCTGGACGGTAGAGCGACGGTTTCGCTTCATACAGGTCGGCGTTCAATCCTCGACCGTCCAAGTGGTTGGGCACCATTCCTTCCCCCCGTCTCATCCCAAATCCTTATCCTGACCCCTTCCAAGTGCTGTATTGTCGTATTGGCTTGGTGCTTTCCCCCGATAATCCCTCCCCCTCTCTCTCTCTTACTGTGATGTTGGCATCATTATCACTTTTACTGTGATGTTGGGTTCATTGTCTTTCTGTGTCTCTCATTGATATCCACAGAAAACACCGATGTATCTCTCTCTCTCTACCTGTCACGTTGGCATCATTTTCTCTCTGATGTTGGCATCATTCTCTCTCTCTTACTGTGATGATGTGATGCTTCTCTCTCTTACTGTGATGATGTGATGCTTCTCTCTCTTACTGTGATGATGTGATGCTTCTCTCTCTTACTGTGATGATGTGATGCTTCTCTCTCTTACTGTGATGATGTGATGCTTCTCTCTCTTACTGTGAGAACAAAAACAAAACAAATTATTTTTTACATAATTTATTTAGTGTCATTTAAGATGGCTATAGTGAGATTCAAGTCTATAAGTCTCAGCGTTCAGGTCCATTAGATTATGTGGTCCTTGATACGTTCTGGACAATTTGATCTGGCGGTCTTTAGAATGTTCTAGTCCATAAACTCTGGTTCACATTTAATTGTCTCACGTGAACATTTACACATCCCAATACATCAGACGCTCTTTTCTACTCACATCAGAGATGTGTCCAAGTACACTAATGCCTATGTTCACAGCGCATCTCATCAGCTCTGACTAATTCTTCACTGCACATCCCTCTGCTCCCCAGCTGCATTACTGTGATTTGCATTTTCTTGGCCTAATCGGTTCTGCACGAATCTTGTATCGAGTGTTGCGACACATGACAATAAACACAAAGCCCACACATCAGAAACTGGATAAGTAACGAGGGCTGAGGCCTTCCTGCTAGATGATGGTCATGATGGACAAAAACGTCTTCCTGTTTCTCTCCATCTTGAACTGTTATCAAGTGCTTTTGCGTTCATATGTCTTACAGAGTTGGAATTTCAAGCTTAATTGTAGTGTGTCATATGACATATTTGACGTTCCGACCCTCCAATCAAGCAATTCACTCATTTCAGTGAAAAGACATAATGCGGTAACAGATGGTAACACTAACAGATGGTAAACCTGCAGATGGTAAACCAACAGATAGCAAACCTGCAGATGGTAAAGCTTCCACACACCTGCAGACGTAATTGCCGAAAATACTGAATAAAAGCCGTTCCAACCGCTTTGACGAACCACAAATGAAGGAATTGCAACTTGCAACGAGCCAGTGCTCGGCTTTGTTGCCAAACTTATCAAATAACAAGTCAAGTTAGGACAAAGTTAAAGCCCTTCATACGCCGAGGAAATTAGAATGAAAAGCAGAGCGGGATTTGCTTCCACAAGCTCTGTGGCCTTCCTAGACTGAAAGATCAGATGAACTATGGTGTTAAGATAACTTCATAATAGAGGAGTAGAAGCTAAGATAACTTCAGTACGGAGGAGTAGAAGCTAACTTCATAATAGAGGAGTAGAAGCTAAAATAACTTCAGTACAGAGAAGTAAAAGCTAAGATAACTTCAGCACAGAGGAGTGAAGTTAAAATAACTTCTGTATGGGGGAGTAAAAGCTAAGATAACTTCAGTACAGAGGAGTAGAAGCTAGGATAACTTCAGTACAGAGGAGTAGAAGCTAAGATAACTTCAGAACAGAGGAGTAAAAGCTAAGATAACTTCAGTACAGAGGCGTAAAAGCTAAGATAACTTCAGTACAGAGGAGTATTGTACGTGCGTGCTAAAATACGTGTACGAAAGAACGTGTACGTGCATAAGATAGCACGTGTACGTGCATAAGATATCACGTGTACGTGCATAAGATATCACGTGTACGTGCATAAGATTGCACGTGTACGTGCATAAGACAGCACGTGTACGTGCTAAGATAACTTCAGTACAGTAGAGTAAAAGTTAAGATAATTTCAATACAGTATAGCTGAAGTTAACTTCAGGACAGAAGAGTAGAAATGCTACTTCTCTCGTACGATATTTTAAGTAATAACCTCGATGATAACATGTCTTTTCTCTCTCTCTCTGCATTCTCTTTGCTCAAATTTTCCAGAGTACGAAAGTGCGTTAATTAAATTAACTGATCGGTGATGTGTTGCAATATTGCACTAGATTCCTGCCTGTTGCAGTGAAGGCTATATAAAAAATACAACATTCAGTGCGTGAGTGGAAATACAATTATATCAGAACGTGCAGAACATTGTAAAAAAAAATGTATTTATGTTTCGTATTCCTTATAACTCATTCGATATCTGTTCCTGAATCTGGCACATTTCTTCGTTGTTAATCTCATGCAGCTTTCACAAATTTATTTTGCATTGTAACG
>NC_091169.1:42784442-42786942 GCF_040958095.1 Procambarus clarkii | reverse complement strand
CATACTATCTACAAGACCAAGTGATAACCAAAGGTTTACCCTACACCAACTGCTCCAGCGCACTAATGAGAATACTGAGCAAACGTTCTCAGTCCCCCATCGCAGGGTAACCACCTCGACTCGCTTCATACCTGCATGCAATATTTCCTGTTACTTTTACCATTTGTATTAATTACCCTTCCGTCTCCAAAGATGAAAATAGTGTTTTATCGAGACATGTCCTTTCCAAATGAAAAACATAATAATTTTAGAGAAGATTCATACTATAATCACTGATCTAACCGTTTCGATAATTATCAATAACATATGTTTACAAGAATGACTGTTTCCAATTTAAACTAATATAAGAACATATGACCATCAAACTACCACACTTTACACAAAATAGTGCATCTTTTGTCTATCTTGTTTTTCAAATGAGACTCAAAGTTTCTCAGGAATAGATTACTAAGCAAGATAACGACATCCAAATGAAAATTTATAACCTGACTGAATAATTGGATATGAGCATACCTTTCGCGTACACTGACAAGTATAGCATCATACACAGGTAACACTTAATAAAGCTCATTAGTAACTTTTACCCTAAACTAAATATTCGCATACTCTTCAAAATACAAAACACCATGGGATTGTTTTTATAAAGTTAAAAACTTAATTCCTGATCGTATTCAGACTGGCATTTAAACGAATACACATGACTCGTAAGGTATATACACACTGAGAGGGGTATCCCACTTCTCAGTATATATAAACTGAGTTTACTTTAGTCTTCATCAATGTTCAGGACACAGGTATACTTGCAGGATACAGTTAACAGGCTTTAATCACAACACAGAACCAGAGTGTGTAGGCAAGACTGAACAATAGTTTGCAATTCACATTAATATATACCATGGGTATTTTTACAGAATAAACAACCCACTTGCCTATCCCCTTCATTCAGCCCCAAGGCACCCCGCAAAATCCCTGGATCACCCAATTAACCAAGACGGTTCTTGCATACTGACCAGTCCCCATTCAGAGCTGTTTCTGTACGCAGGAGAATTGCTTAAGTGGTTCAACAAATCTCAATAGCAGTAACAATAGACAGAGGAGACAGCATACAGATGCACAAGTCGATAAAAATCAGATACATTTCACGAACAGCTGAAGATTACGACGGAATTGATGGCTAAGACAGAGTAAATACGGCAGAGTTGAAGAATTTGACAAAATTGAAGGATACGACAGAGTTGAAATATGCGACACCTCTGCAGGCGATGAGTCACAATAACGTGGCTAAAGTAAGTTGACCAGACCACACACTACAAGGTGAAGGGACGACGACGTTTCGGTCCATCCTGGACCATTCTCAAGTCGATGACTTGAGAATGGTCCAGAACGGCCCGAAACGTCGTCGTCCCTTCACCTCCTAGTGTGTGGTCTGGTCAACATGCGACACCTCTGATCAGATCATCTGCAATGACGAACCTCTTATATTTTTTCTAAAGATACTTTGAAATATCCTAATTTAAAAACCTTTAACGAGTTGTGACCTTTACTAATGTTTATATAACATGCTTTTGTTATTTATATTAATGAAAACTCCATAATGTTGATATAAATGAAACAATTACAATAAATAACAGAAAAGCTCTCCTAATAAATTCGTATGAAGTTTATGTTTAAAAATGTATAAAGCATTTTAAATTTGATAACTTTAAACAAATTATATATGTTGTGAAATTCAAAAATTAAAACAATCTATTTATCTTGTATAATATAAAACGAATTCTTATTTCATACTATACAAGATAAATTTTATATATAAGAAATACAAGATAAATGACAAACCTATCACTACGAGATCAATTCTTAACTATCGATTTTCCAACAGTGTTTCATAGCTTAAAAATATTGTTAAATAAATAATTTCAAGCTATTCATATGTTTGTAGAGGAGATAAATATGATGAACAGAAAGTTTAGTGTGACTTGACATTGCTATGTTATAACAAATCTCTAAAGAAGCTAAACAAAAATATAAACCAATTAAATCAATATTTATAGACTCATCATCTAAAAATTTGTTACTAAGAATACAGAGAACTCTAAGATTCTCAAAGAAGCTACGACTGATTGTTTAACAGTAGTTCTTTACCTGAAGAAAATTAACATATAGTATGTTCTTTGAAAGTTGAATTGATAATCAACCAGTAGGCCTGGTTAGAAACCGGACCACGGTGACTTTGATCCACGGAACCACTTGAAGGTAAGGCTTTCTATTTAAGCTCTATTTAAGGACAAATTAGTTAGGACCAGGTCTTTGAATTATAGCTTCGTCATAGACAAAACACGGCGAAGGGCGAGCATTTCACACAACATTAAATATTTTAAATAATACAATCAGCGGACATAATTACTTTCCAATGAACCAAATTTTATTTAAATGTTTATATACATTTACCAAAAAATTCTCCTATTGCCACATGATGCAGTTTTATTAATAAATATTATGA
>NC_091169.1:42739442-42779442 GCF_040958095.1 Procambarus clarkii | reverse complement strand
ACAATATTTTATATATATTTTCATCACTTTCAGACCAGACAACATTTCTGTATTTACCCTCCATGTCTTCAAGCAGCCTTAAATGTCGACCCCTCCCAAGGCTATGTTCGTCCATCCAGAAGCCGACCCCCAAAGACGCATTCATCAAATTTAACATGCTGATCGTCCAAATTAAAAAAATGTTCTCAAATAAAAATTAATTTAAAATTATATATTTGTATATTGTGCATATTTAGGTAAGATGTTTAGATTCTGTTGACAACTATTTGTATTTGTAGTATGTGGATGAAATATTTATCAAGTTGCGATTCGAGCAGAGGATATCTTGAGGTTATCTTGAGATGATTTCGGGGCTTTAGTGTCCCCGCGGCCCGGTCCTCGACCAGGCCTCCACCCCCAGGAAGCAGCCCGTGACAGCTGACTAACACCAAGGTACCTATTTTACTGCTAGGTAACAGGGGCATAGGGTGAAAGAAACTCTGCCCATTGTTTCTCGCCGGCGCCCGGGATCAAACCCGGGACCACAGGATCACAAGTCCAATGTGCTGTCCGTTCGGCCGACCGGCTCCCGTAAGGTCGTCAAGGCCTTAAGGCGACTTCGCTGAGGTCGACAGCGAAGCGCAGTTTGAACCTCATCAGTTGTAAGACGTGTGTATTTCGTTTTCAATTATAAACAGGGGGTCTGGAGGCTGGATTGACGAGTCTTTTGCCTTAGTAATGAGGACAGGTTGCGATTTGACAAGTGTTAAATATGAATTGGATGTCTAACGATAAGAGTTTGAACCTTGGAAATCCACCTAATGCAGCCGACTTCATCAACAAAGGCCAAATTCCATTCCATGCACCCGCCAAACCCCCATGTTCATGAATGAAAACGGTTTACACACGACTCACAGCGACTTAGTATGTGTGATGGTTTTCTTAAGAGTATTATGCCCTCTGGGGGAGAAACAAATATCTTCCAGTCTTTTAGTCTATCTTCCTGCCTGCGTCTGTCTGTGTTTGTCTGTGTTGATCTTTCTGTCTCTGTTCTGTCTCTGTCTCTCTCCCTCTCCTCCCCCCCCCCCCCTCTCTCTCTCTCTCTATGTCTCTTTCTCCCTACTCTCACTCTCACTCACTCTCTCTCTCTCTATCCACACTTGCCATCCCGGAGATCTGCACCCTAAGCTCGCTCTCATAATGTATACATTGGAGCAGCCGAGGACTTTCCCGACGCAATCACCCCCACATTTGTACACTTATTTCCTTACATTTCGCCACATATGTGAGGAATATGGCTTTCCCCTTCTTGTCTGTCAGACTACCAGGAAGCAGTCTGATGCCGTCTTGCGCTGGTCCTTCTTCATACGTGTCTACTTCCTTTGTATCTACGTCGGTGTGTTACTGTCTACTTTACACGTTTACAAGTGTATAGCAGACAATAGTTTACATGTTTACATGTGCATAATATTGAAAATTGGGAAATCTCTAAACGAACGTGTATATTACTTAACTACAGCTTTCCTAAAGACATCTAGCTTTCTCTTTCCTCTTTCCCCTCTCTCCTTCCAACTCTCTCTCCCTCCCTTCCTCCCTCTCTCTCCCAACATCCTTCTCTCTCTCTCTCTCTCTCTCTCTCTCTCTCTCTCTCTCTCTCTCTCTCTCTCTCTCTCTCTCTCTCTCTCTCTCTCCCTCCTGCTCTCTCTCTCTCTCTCTCTCGAACAGTTCTCAGTTCTGCCACTCCTCAACATTTAAGTACAACATAACACTAGGTATCATGGGCTTCTTTAATCAGTTATTTGGTTCTAATTAGAGTCTAAGTTTCAATAGATGCCTTCACGGAATAGTGTCTGATCTGGCCGGAGCCTGTGTGTTAAGAACAGTCATTTTCAACACTGGAAACATAATGTAAGAAGTACTGCCAAACGTTTGGGGAATTACAATTAATAATTAATCTTACATGAAAAAGAACAGAAAAATGGTTTAAATTTCTTTCATGGTACGCTCACTCATAAAAATTTAACACTCATTCAAGCTGTTACAGCCACACTATTTCCCTAACACACACACTCTTGCCAAAACAGACATACAATCCCTATAATACACACTCCTGCTAAAACAGACACTATTCTTTCTTA
The DNA here is from genome assembly GCF_040958095.1 of Procambarus clarkii. Taxonomy (NCBI): domain Eukaryota; kingdom Metazoa; phylum Arthropoda; class Malacostraca; order Decapoda; family Cambaridae; genus Procambarus; species Procambarus clarkii. Next base: position 42,777,325 of record NC_091169.1, on the reverse strand, counting down.
ACATTTATTTCTGTTATAAAATACACTCATTCCTATCGTAACACACTTCTGTTGTTTTATTTACAAGAGTTCTTACATTCTTGTACAGCCACTAGCACGTATAGAGTTTCGGTCAGGTCCTTGATATTAATTTTCCCTGGAATACGACCCCGCCAAATTATTAACAACCAGGTACCCATCCACTGTTGGGTGAACAGAGGCTTACAGTTAAGGACTGGCGCCTATAATCAATCCTCCCCGGACAGAATACGAACCCTGACCAAATCCCTTGCGAAGCGCGGGGCGAGTGTGTTACCACTGCGCCACGAAGACTGTTGTAAGGGAATATTTCCTCCGTAAAAGACACATCAGCAGCCATCTTCTGTTTTTGTGTGTTTGTGTGTATGGTCAGATTAGCATCCTCTGCAAACACTGATATGAGTTAAGACAATACTCAGGAGAGAGCGATCAGCCAGTATGACTATATGGTACTTTAGAAGGGATATTAACAGACAATAAGAGCCGTGATATGAGGATACAGAGAAGGAATAGTTCTCAACCTTTTGGCTTATCGGGAATCAAACGCCGACCCTGCAAGATGGGAGGCCACCACTCAATATCTCCAGCCTGATTCTTACTCTTCTAATGACTCTTCTAATTATACTCTTCTTCTCTTCTAATTTTCCAGTAGCTAACACTATACCAAGTCTAAAACTATCGTATGTTGTCATCTCGATTCAAAACCATGTTGAACAGTGCCTTGTGGGGTTACCTTTTCTAAGGCCATTAGGTAGTCTATTCAAAGGCCATCTAGCAGTCTATTCAAAGGGAACCTAGCAGTCTATTCAAAGGCCATCAGGCAGTATTCTTATGCCTATCTTCGTTGATTTTGGAAAATATCATAAAACCCATTAAATTCGTTATATATAACTTTCCTTCCCGGAACCCATGCTGTATCTCATTTATGAATTATATCCTCTCCAGATGCTCCACTATCCTTTGTCTGAATATTCTCGACCTGAACCTTGAAGGGGATGGCTGCAAGGAACACTGTTGTATAGTCTCTTTGTTTGATTTACTTCTGCAATAATGGCAACTTCTTTCTTAAATATTGGTATGACATTAACGCCATTCGATGCTACCGGGGGTTCGTAATTCTTGTTCAATTGAGTGAAATGATCCGATATTTGTACAATGTTCCTGTAGTATGTCCACGTTGTGTATGTGTACTTACCTAGTTGTCACACAGTCTGTGTGTGTGTGTGTGTTCTCACCTATTTGTGCTTCCGGGGGTTGAGCTCTGGCTCTTTGGTCCCGCCTCTCAACTGTCAATTAACTGGTGTACAGGTACCTGAGCCTGTTGGGCTCTATCATATCTACACTTGAAACTGTGTATGGAGTCAGCCTCCACCACATCACTACCTAATGCATTCCATTTGCCAACCACTCTGACACTAAAAAAATTCTTTCTAATATCTCTGCGGCTCATCTGGGCACTCAAATTTCACCTGTGTCCCCTAGTGTGTGTGCCCCTTGTGTTAAATAGCCTGCCTTTATCTGCCCTGTCAATTCCCCTGAGAATCTTGTACGTGGTGATCATGTCCCCCTTAACTCTTATGTCTCCAGCGACGTGAGCTTTAATTCCCGTAGTCTCTCTTCGTAGCTCATTCCTCTCAGCCCGGGTACTAGTCTGGTGGCAAACCTTTGAACCTTTCCCAGCTTAATCTTATGCTTGACTAGATATGGACTCCATGGTGGGGCTGCATACTCCAGGATTAGTCTGATATAAGTGATATACAACGTTCTGAATGATTCCATACACAAGTGTCTAAAGACTGTTCTTACGTTAGCCAACCTGGCATATGCTGCTGATGTTATCCTCTTGATATGGGCTTCAGAGAACAGGTCTGGCGTGATATCAACCCCCATACTGTCCATATGTTTGACTCTCCTTCCATTTCTTGTCTTTCCCTTTCATAATCTCGCTATCATTTTCCTCATATATCTCTCTCACTCCATCGCATGTCTCAATGAACCAATGCAAAACTATTTTACCACTTAAAACCAGTCTCCGGTATTATGAGTTAGAATATGGATTTCCCTTTGCTTGCGACATGTTTTTCATTCTAATTGTGTGAGGTGTGTTGGTACCTGTGTTGCTACCGGCCACTCTCCTACGAAGCTACAAATTTATTGCATCCTCCACTTGTGAGTCTTATAAATATCTTGGAGTCTCGGTTAATGATACAAATCTCGTCAGCAACCTGTGTAAAAACTAGTTGAGCGTCTTAAACCTCTCAAAACTCTTGTTGGCAAAGGATTTGGCATTAACATAAAATATGCTCGTAGTTTTTATATTGCCTTTATACGATCTGTTGTTGATTATTATGCCTTGCATCATCTTAATTTTTCTCCTAAACAATTACAAGGCCTAGATGTAGTACAGAATGATGTCATGCGCATCATCCTGGGTTGTCCTAGAACTGTCAGAATTGTTAACATGAGAAAGGAACTAAACTTACCTTCCATTTACGAAAGAATAGTTCTACTTAGTACTATGTTTTGCGCCAAAACTTTGAAAAATAATGGTCCCTCCAGCTCTATTCAAATTAAATTGAGATCCATTCTAAACAATTCTGACTGTTCCCTCAATCCGCCGCAAAAAGCTCCCTACAGTGTGTGGCTCAGTTGTTGTGCCTATAATCTTCAGAAACTGAATGTGTCTCTTAACCCTGATAAAACTGTTCACTATATTCCCCCTTGGAAAGATGTGGAGGTCTCTCTGCATTATACTCCCATCAGTGTAAAACAAATGTATAACACTGACATTTTGAGATGTATAACATTAGAAGCTATTGACAGTCATCTTCAAATTCTCAAACCGACTGAATCCTATGCTTTTACTGATGGCTCTGTGCAGTTAGGCACTGGTATAACAGGTTGTGCATGTGCAGTGTATAAAGGGAATGAAATGATCATGACTAGTACACAGAGATTGAACAACTGGGCAAGCACGACACAGACCGAGCTATTGGGTATTTATCTAGCCACTGAATACCTTAAGCTCAATGGTGGTGGAGTTATTTTCTGTGACTCTAAAAGTGCTCTGCAGTCCTTAAATAACCCATCACAATGTATGTCTGAAGTAGCTTGTAATATTAAATGGAATGTAATTTTTGCCAATGATAATAACTCTTGTATAAAATTTGTGTGGATCCCATCCCATGTTGGAGTTGGAAAACATGACTTTGTAGATCAATTGGCCAATGAGGCTTGCAGGAAAGAAAACATTGATTATGACTTTGGACTATCTAATGCAGTTATTAGAAACATACAAATTAAAGAAATTAATTCAGATTTAGAAGCACTAAGAAATGCCCAGAGACCTGAAAGCTGCAGTATTAAAAGTTATGACAAGTTTTGTAATAATAGGTATTTGTATGGTCAGCACAGTAACCGGACCAGGCAATGTGATGTAGTCATTGCGCGAATTCGCCTTGGCTATAGACACATCTGGCAGGTTAATGAGGCTGAGCCACTACCAGAATATTCAGATTGTAAACTCTGTGATAAACCTTTAAAGCATTCACTAGAACACTATATTGATGAATGTGAAACCGTAGAGGACTTTAGACCTCCTGGCCTCTTGTACCACCAACTGTGTAACTATTTTATTGACTCAGGTGTTCTGGACCCTAACAATTTACCCAAAATTTGCTTGTCCATTTTAAAGAATGAAGAACAATTTTTATTTATATTACTTCTAAGCTGTATCACTTATGAACCCATCCCTGCCCTTGTGTGGCAGTGAACAATAGAAAGTTGTTTTCACATATCAATACATTAAAACATTGATTGTAACCATGATATATATGTGCTCCAGCCTACAGTTTAGACCTATTGTCTTATGTATGACCCTCTGTCCTGCGTGACAGTGAATACTAGTATTATCCTCAATTTAATAAGACTATCAAAATCCTCAGAATAGGCAAAATTGTAATTAATTTTGTCAATAAAGATGTTAATAATAATAATAAATCCTCCTCCCACACTTTAACACGCACGGTCCTTCTCCATCACCTGCCACCACGTCACATTACACCCTCCTCCCACATATCATGTTCCAATCCCCACGGCGCTCCGCACCACCTCCCATGGCCCTCACAATACATCCTCACGCCCACATCTCATCTCTCAACTCCCACGGTGATCACGACGGAGGACTCTATGTAACCCAGTATTCATCGTCTCTATCACCTGTCTTCTTAGCTTCACAAGTCAACCTTCACGTTCTTATTTATGTTTTGATTCCACCTTGCTACCAATACCGATCATGTTATTGAGGAGGTTCCAATATCTAGAGACTTGTGTTGGTACAGAGAATGTATCACAATACCCTGCCTGATACAAATAACACAACCCACACACAGTGTATTTGTGTAAATGATTGTATATATATATATATATATGTACATGTATGTATAACATTAACAATTGTGTAACTAGCTTCAAAAGAGTGTCATTTGCTTAGCTAAATGAACTATGGGGTTCAGTTCCTGAACCCATTATGTGCCTCTGTAACCCTTTCTATCACCACCACGGGATGGGTATAGGGTGCACAATAAAGAAGGAATCAATCACCACGCACAGCTCAGTTTAAATTAAAGTGACGACTACTATAAACACACCGACATGGTGTGTTTATTATATAGTCCAGGACGGACGGAGACGTCCTCACATCACATTTAATTTTATATGTGGGTTGTGTTACCTGCTGTTGGTATGTGTTGAGCTCAGATGAGTATGCATAAACACACGCGCGCACACACACACACACACACACACACACACACACACACACACACACACACACACACACACACACACACACAACTTAGTGTTATCGCAAAAGTCAACACAATTCTTTTCTTAAACATGTTAATAATATTACTTCCTTAACTGTTTTTTTCTTTTAATGTTTGTCCTTGGAACTGTCTCCCTAATTTTCTCTCCCGTGGTGATTATATCCCATCCAGCTGCTTCAATAACTGTTGATTAAGATAATTATACGTGACAAAAGAGCTACTTGAAAATTTTCTCCAATCAATCTCTCATTTTCATGATGTTAAATATATATATTAATAACTTTTATGCGCAAATACTAATATATAGTTGTAAAGCCTCCTGTTAAGATGACCTGCGTTTGATATGAACGTATATCAGATTCAGATGATCCGAGTTTTTAGTAACTGATTATTGAAGAAAACAATGATCTTAGTCTTAAAATAAATAAACCAGATGTCGCATTAAACACGAGTGGAATACGTACAGAACGCACCGAGGAAATCCGTAAACCATGTAACATAAAATATGAACGATATATTCCTGGTAAAGCAGCTGCACGACCGCACTGTATAAAAACATGGCCATTATACTAATACGTCTGGAGATATATGATGGTATACTTCCCCAGGTTATTATCCCAATACAAGAAAGATTTAAGAGTATTCCAAGAGCCTGGTCAAAAATAGGACCCGATAGTGTTGCGAGAGCGGGCATGACCCAGGGGAAATCAACACTATTTACGGTAGCCAGAATGCAGCTGTAAAGGAAGTAATTACCATAGAGTAAGAGATGGGTACCATTACGAGAGGACATCAATAATATTGAGGGCTCTGTTACTACCTCTGCCACGACCCACATTGGGAAGGTACATGAGAGTAAGAGCTGTACGCCACATTCAGCTCCAGAGCCTCCACGAACCTCTAGTACACACAGACCAACACAAATGTGGCAGAATGGCTATTATTATACCGGCACGGTGTTACCTGGGGTATAGTGACGGGGGTGAGCGATCCCGGGGAATATATTCAGTACTGGATGAGACAATTAGTGCTGGAGGATATACTTAGTACTGGAGGGTATAACACCAGAGATACAGTTCACTGTTCACTATGTATTATAATACAAATTTAGCCCCAGGTGGTCTCCTTAGTAATATCTTTAACCCATATTCGGTAATATCGTACTCATCCTTCGCAGTGATTTTTTCATCATATTTAGATATATCAGAATTTATGCAGCTACCTCAGGCTATATAAAGGGTTCCATAGTGTGTCAAGAGCTAGCTACAAGATAACCCCGATCACACAGGATGGTTAGTCATACATGGTCATGTGATCAGTAGTCTGAACTGGCAAACTCTGGATGCATTACGAGGATATCCTAAAAAACACGATAGTTAATAACGTGATAACAAAGCTCCAAGTACCTCTTATCGGCAGGTTTATTGACAGGGCATTTAATAACGTAGTGTGTGAGATCATGACCCATTTCTTGCTCACAAAGCATGCATCTGGAGTGCTCAGGATAAGAAAGTTTGTCACCTGTTGCCACCTGCCACAGGTAATGGTAGCCCAACCTGATCCTGGCAACCACTGTGTCGCACAGTCTGGTGGGCATTTTGTGCTGCCTATATATATATTGGTTTCGTATCTAAACCAATCACATATCTTTATTCTGGCGTTTTCAGGTCTTTGAATCAGAAATTTATCTCCTATCAGATGTAAGTTTTTGGAACAATATAGTCTTAACAACAGAGATGGGGGATATCTAGGTCTAATTCAACTTCAACCTTGTTACATGCTAATTTGGCTGCAATGTCTGTGTCATTATGATAGGTTATATGTATGTGATATGCTATCCATACATAACTGATTCAGAACCCTTTATTCTGTGCAACGAGCACGTTATTTATAAATGCTATTATGAGGATCTTACTGTCGATCTTTCATGACAACTTTTCAAATACTTCAGCAAGCTTTGAATTACATAAAATTATTCCTCCTCCTCCTGGGTGTTTTTAGCGTATTGGTAGCTAGTTGCAGTGCAGTGAAGAGTTCAGCCAGTTATTTAACATAACACTGAGAGTCTGTGTGCAAGTATTGTTTCTATAAAACCTACAGGATATTGTAGTCCGTCCTGTAGACGACTGGACTGTGCCATCGGTGTAGACACAGTGCTCGTGAGATCTTAGGTTTTTGATTGAGGAAGCTGTTGTGAAGCTGTTGTTTAAAGTGTGACAGTTTTAAAAGCAAGATTCTCATTACCTTTCTTCGTGATAGGTGTGTATGATACTTGAATAGTGGGGGGTACAAATAAAGATGAATATCAGTGACAGGTAAACTACTGTTAAGGGAATATTTATCTTGATGAGATCGTACACATTTTGACTAGTTTTTTGTTATTAATACATTTAGGTACATGTGCATTTGTGCAGCTACCCTAGACTATATGACGGGGAGTACAGTGTGTCAAAAAGCTAGCTACGTGGTGCTAAAATTCCCCATCACACAGGATGGTTAGTCATACAGAGGCATGTAATAAGTAGTCTGCACTGGCAGACTCCGGGTGCATTATGAAGATATCATGAACACAAGAGTGAATAAGGTAGCCGTGATAATAAGTCCCCATCTCGCAGGATGGTTAGTCATAGAGGGCCATATGTTCAGTAGCCGGCACTGGCAAATTTTAGGTGCACTATGAGAATATCCTCAAGAACACGAGAGTGAATAAAATAATTGCAAAGCTCCAGGTACCTCATGCCAACGGGTCTGAATGGTCTAATAACTGAGTATTCGGTGATGTGGTATGCGAGATCGTGCCGCAGTTCCTGCTCACAGAGTTTGCATCTGGAGTGCTCAGGATTGGGAGATCCGTCACCTGTAGCCACCTGCCACAGATAACGGTAACCCAATCTGATCCTGGCAACCCAGTCTGGTGGACGTTTTGCGCTGCCCATAAACATAGGTTTCAGATCTGAACAAATCATAGCTTTCTATACTGGTGCTTTCAGGTCGTTGGGAGTCAGTAATTTCTCTTCTATCAGACCTGAGCGTTTGGAACAATATAGTTTTGTATTTTTACTAAACCATTTATAAAATAGTCAAAGGTCTGCGGACAACGATCTCCGCGTTTCAATACCTCATAGTGTAAAAAATGGTCAAGCCGGACTACAACAATAGACAAATTTGCTTGACATATCATGTGGCACTGAAGCTGTATTTGGAAAACTTAAGGAATGGGAGGTTAAAGTGAGGTAAAGGCCTCATTAAGTTGATGTGAAGTAGACTTCAACCATTAATTAGGTGGGAGACAAATGTCCTCGTTAGTTTGGAGTGAGAAAAAGTAACTTAATAATAATGGTTTACGGCAAGGTGTGTTTATTATATAGGTAATGAGGTAAAGTATCTCACAGATGTTGTAAGGTGTCGTATATTTTAATTACATAAAGACATTGGTATGAGACGATAATAATTTAGTGTGTGGCGAGAGATCAAATAATCACAATGCGAGTGTGAGAATCCTAGATGAATATTATTATAACCCCCCATGACCTTCATGAGTACCGTTAATAGTGCATAAGCTTCATTAAAAGCTCTTGAAAGAATACACGGGTAATATTTATAGTAACTGCAGGTCAGAATACTATATCAGAAGTCACGGACACATGAGTTAATCATTCAAATTCTGGATGGTGGTCGCAATGGTTATCACTTTCTATTGCATGAGAAAAACATGTATTAACTGTTTTGTTTACTCAGGTCGGTACAGGCACAGGCGACTTCTGACTCCTGTTAGCAGAACTTTCCTTTCGCATTGCTCATGATAAGCCTTACCTACTAATTTTCCCTAGAACATTACCCGCCAATTGATTAATAACCAAGTACCCAATTACAGCAGGGTGAACTGATTACGGATTAACGCCATGTCAGTCCTGTCTGGCCAGGACTCGAACCCTGACAATATTTCTTGAAAAGCGCGGGAATGGGGTATGCCTGAAAGACGTCGTGATTATTATGTTATGTTTTATGATTTATTTTATTATATTGTTGGTGTGGTGGTAACTTGTATGTATGTATATATGTATGTATGTATGTATGTATGTATGTATGTATGTATATATATATATATATATATATATATATATATATATATATATATATATATATATATATATATATATATATATATATATATATATATATATATATATATATCATACTACAACCTGTACAATACTAGACTGCATACTCTGCACTACTGTTGTATAGACTCTTAATATACAATACCACAGGTTCTATAATACTTCACAACAGGCTCTAAATTAATATGCTACATGTTCTACAATACTCCATATGCTCATCTACATGCTACCTTCCCATGCCCACCTACTGACTACCTTCCCATGCCCACCTACTGACTACCTTCCCATGCCCACCTACTGACTACCTCCCCATGCCCACCTACTGACTACCTTCCCATGCCCACCTACTGACTACCTTCCCATGCCCACCTACTGACTACCTTCCCATGCCCACCTACTGACTACCTCCCCATGCCCACCTACTGACTACCTTCCCATGCCCACCTACTGACTACCTCCCCATGCCCACCTACTGACTACCTTCCCATGCCCACCTGCCCACCTACTGACTACCTTCCCATGCCCACCTACTGACTACCTTCCCATGCCCACCTACCGACTACCTCCCCATGCCCACCTACTGACTACCTCCCCATGCTCACCTACTGACTACCTCCCCATGCCCACCTACTGACTACCTCCCCATGCCCACCTACTGACTACCTCCCCATGCCCACCTACTGACTACCTTCCCATGCCCACCTACTGACTACCTTCCCATGCCCACCTACTGACTACCTCCCCATGCCCACCTACTGACTACCTGCCCATGCCCACCTACTGACTACCTCCCCATGCCCATCATTAATCTCTTACAAACCCTCTCCCCCTCCTCCCCAAACATACTTTCTTAGCTGTAGACAAATGATGCGCTAATGACACTATATAAACCAAACGGAACACAACAGATAGATTCGAGATCATCACAACGTTTAGGGGGAAAATCACCTCATTTGCATAATGACGCTTTCTTGGTCTTGAAATGTTTTCGTAACAATGAAGTTATTTCAGACAACTAAACCGAAAATAAGTTTACGGAATTATCGTCAATATTTTCCTAAATGGACAAATTATTATTGTTTTGCTCATGTCTGTGTAAACATGACAAAATTAGCAGTTAACTGACTTTCATTACACACATTGTGTTCGTCAGGGTTTAATAACATGGATGGTGAATGTTTATATGTACATTCTCGAGTAAGTTTTATAGTAAGAATAATACATGTTCACATTATTAATTCCTGTGTTTCCTACTTTCTAACTACCGAAATATAGAGGAGAGACAGAGTAAGCGATGGCTTGCCAGCAAACATTTTCATGTTTTTCAACCCGGGCTGCAGGTTCGAATCCTCCGCATTGCTCCAATTGATTTTATCATTGATACATTATGTTAATGTAATTTCTTTGTGCAGATATCATCAATGCATACCAAGAAGTGTACGTAGCTTCTCGGTGCATGTTAATCGAGTTTACTTTAGCCCTGAATCATGTTCTGTATAAACTTTAACTAGTAAGTTGATCAGAAAAAGTATTGTGGTGGTCTTTATAACTTTTTAAAAGTTAAGAGGTCTTAAACCAAACACCAAATTCTTCCTCCTTCTCTTTGTCCGTAGCTCTATGTTGTTCTTACTAACAAGGGCTTTCCTTGCATTAGAAGCTTTCTTTTCCGACTCTACTCTCAGCTTGGCTTGAAATGGGACATAGAGATAATGCAGATAGACAGATAGAAAGACAGACAAACAGACAGGCAGACAAGCAGACGCACTCAGATAAGTAGAGACTTCATGACGCCTGCCATCTCCCTCTCCTTCGTCATCTTCCCTCTCCCATTGTTACACCTTTCTTCCCCCTCTTATATCCTTATGGTCTCTCATACTTATTTTGCGTCCTCTCGTCTGCTCTCAATCTCTTTTTCGCACCGGTCTGAGCTCTCTTCGTGTGCCTCTCATACAGTTTTTTATATTCTCCTCGCAGTTTCTGGTGTCTTCTCCCTACACTTTCGCGTACTTCTCCCTGTGTTTTTGTGCCTTCATCTGTTTCCTCTAGTGCTCCTACTTTCTTCCTCCCTTTTCTCGCCCCTATCCGCAGTAACACCTTCCCAAGACGTCTTGGGAAGGCGCATAAGACGTCTTCCTACTTCCACTCCCCTCTCTCCTTGAGCACTATTTACGAACCAGGTAGGGGGGGGGGGGTGGTGGGCATGGAGCTCCGGGCAGAGCACCATCATTAGGAGGACCACAGTCGATGGTGTAATAAAGGGTTTGTTTTCCTTCTCCTGCGACTCTTTCCCATCACGCACGCAAACTGAAGGGAATGTTTTCGACTCTTTTGTGAAGGGCATTAGAACATTTTTTGTTCCTCCTTAAGACTATTCTGCAGGGATGCCCTTTATATATATATATATATATATATATATATATATATATATATATATATATATATATACATATATATATATATATATATATATATATATATATATATATATATATATTGGTGAATACTGGCAGCAGGTTTTCATTTATACATTCTTCATTGAATATGACTGCATATTCGGTATTGATTTTTTTCTTGTTTAGGGCTTCTATCCGTCTGACTAGTGCTCCTGCATCTTGGTTTCATAAGCGTCAGATATGAAGTGGTTGGACGAACTAGCAGCTTACTAACAGAGACGTATCACGTAACAAAAGTGACTAATGTCACTTTACTGTTTGTTGAGTTGTATGATAAACGTAACGAATATATAATAAACCTTAAAAATAGTAATACAAAGTAATAAAATTAATAAAATAAATAGTAGTATAAAAGTAAAAAAATAATTAGATTATTTTCCTGTTTGTTTCTGCTTTACTTCTGTAGAGCTCGACAAAATTTGCATAACGTAATTTAAGGAAATCGTCTGGAGCTAAATTCAAAATATCATTAATCTTAGTAAAATAACGTATACAGGAGCTTAACGTAAAGTATAGAACTACAAAAAATAGAAATTAAAGAGCATTCTTCAGTTTAAGTGCCTAAAGCTTACGGCTTGGCAAAAGCGTGCAAATTAAGACGTAAATTATATACACGTCTAATTTGCACTCCTTTGGCTAACCGTAAGAGTAAGTCTACAAACCTCCACTAACTACCCAATTCAATCGATACCGATGCTCGTTTGTTCAATGAAACGTACGAAAATTGTACGCGTGTCTCCTCAGCGTACAAATATATTCACGCATCGACTGTGAAGAAGGTTTGCAAAATACATACACATAGTAATATAGTATAAAATAAATGAATAATTCAATATAATTTTTTCGGATGATGGCGTCGGACACTTACGCCAGTGAGGTTAAGGCTAAATCTTTTTACCCGTGAGTGGTTATGGTCGTAAGTTGGGCCTCCATTAAGGTAGCCTGGGCAACAGCAGGGCTGCCACCACTTACATGCAAGGCTGCCAACGATGATATAAAGGGCAGCCAACAATAATATTCGAAGGAGCTAACACCTATTTGCAAGACTGCCAACACTTAAATGTATGGCTGCCAACAATTACTTATATGCAGGTAACACTGGTACAAGACATCGTATACACCAAAGGTCAAACACCACAACGTGCACTAGAGGTCACATGTCATTATATGCACCCCATGATTGCCAGAGATCCTAAAAGATCACACGTACTAAATACTAAATGGAAACCTAGTACCCAGATGAGCCAGAGACGTTAGAAAGAATTTTTTCAGTGTCAGAGTAGTTAACAAATGGAATGCATTAGGCAGTGATGTGGTGGAGGCTGACTCCATACACAGTTTCAAATGTAGATATGATTGAGCCCAATAGGCTCAGGAATCTGTACACCAGTTGATTGACAGTTGAGAGGCGGGACCAAAGAGCCAGAGCTCAATCCCCGCAAACACAACTAGGTGAGTACAGCTAGGTGAGTACTTCATGCATTATATATGCCAAATGAATACCAAGAACAACACAAAATGTACGGTTCAAGATCACAAGATAACACACGATATACAGGCGTCAACGTTACAACCACATGAAGCCAAAATAACATAAAATATAACAAATATCTCACACATAACATATTGTCACATACGAGCTCATCATCCGGGTCCCAAATATAGCAAAACATTATATATAAAAGTATCACACAGGCCGCAAACATCACACATCATATTAACACACAGGTCCAAGCTTCACAAAATACTACATGTATCCATCGGCTCCTTAATCCCAGAAGCCGTAAAAACATGGCGGAAGAAACCAGGCACATGCGAAGAATGATTGGCAGCGATCTGAAGAACCAGGAACTAGGCCAAAGAGGTAAGTGAGAAATGAGGACAGAAAATATTGAAATGAGAAAAAAATGAAAGTAAACTGGTGATTAACCACGGAGAGAAAGTAAGTTAACAATATATGTGAGGAGAACAAGAATAGAGAGGTATCATTTAGGAGATAAGACGAGAGAGAGAGAGTGAGAGAGAAAGAGAGAGAGAGAGAGAGAGAGAGAGAGAGAGAGAGAGAGAGAAAGAGAGAGAGAGAGAGAGAGAGAGAGAGAGAGAGAGAGAGAGAGAGAGAGAGAGAGAGAGAGAGAGAAAGAGAGAGTGAGAGAGAGAGAGAGAGAGAGAGAGAGAGAGAGAGAGAGAGAGAGAGAGAGAGAGAGAGAGAGAGAGAGAGAGAGAGAGAGAGAGAGAGAGAGAGAGAGATATGATAGACAGAGAAAGAGGGGGAGAGAGAGGGGGGAGGGAGGAGGGAGAGAGAGAGAGAGGGGGGGGGAGGGAGGAGGGGGAGAGAGAGAGAGAGAGAGAGGGGGGAGGGAGGAGGGAGAGAGAGAGAGAGAGAGAGAGGGGGAGGGAGGAGGGAGGGAGAGAGAGAGAGAGAGAGAGAGAGAGAGAGAGAGAGAGAGAGAGAGAGAGAGAGAGAGAGAGAGAGAGAGAGAGAGAGAGAGAGAGAGAGAGAGAGAGAGAGAGAGAGAGAGAGAGAGAGAGAGAGAGAGAGAGAGAGAGAGAGAGAGAGAGAGAGAGAGAGAGAGAGAGAGAGAGAAAGAGAGAGGGAGCATCAACCAACCATAAGAGACAAAAGACTCTTCCCTCGTCACAGACTTCAGCGGGTCCTGTAACCTTCACGGCCATGATTGCCGGCAGGAAATATTTGCCATCCGCCTGTCGTTTCCAGGTTCTTTGAGATTCCTTTCGACCCGGGTCAAGTGCCAGAGGTCTTCATTGTTTTCACTCCCTAGTCAATGATAATATGGCTTTCTTCAGCAACGTTTGTGCCGTTCTAAAGTAGTTTTCTATTGCAATGAATAAGTCACAATAACGTGGCTGAAAAAAATTAACAGGCATAAATGAAGTGAAAGTGATGATGTTTCGGTCCGTCATAGACCATGAAAGGTCTATGAAGGAAAGGTATGAAAGTTTCGGTCCACCACGGACCGAAACATCATTATATTAATTTTTAAGGTGTAGGATGGGTTATTTTTTTATTCTATGTTCAAATGAGGGGTTACACTTGATAATTTTGGAAATGCTGAGAGTGTCAACCAATAGCGAGGTGACAGAAGATAACATTTGGCTTAAGTGTAATATTCACAGATACGTCAGTACCAGAAAAATATGAAAAACCTAATGTCTCATCTGATTTTTGCTTTTGGTAAAGAATGTGAAAATGTGAAGCAAAACGAAAAAGCACAATGTGAAATTAATATGTAAAATATTGTAGAGAATATGTATGGCAACTTTTGATGTTGAATAATCTAATCACGTATAAAATCCATATTTGGAGCACTACCTTTATATATTCAACAGTCCTCATGACAGTGAGAGAAAATGGAACAAAGCTAAAATATATATTTGACTAAAAACATTACTCTCATCTCTATAAAAAAGAAACAATGCAGATATTTTACCAAATGCGTTATATCTGAAGGTGCAGTGAAAATTTTTCTCTAAACTCTGCCTCTCTTTACTTGCCAGAGTGTCCGTTGGTGTGGACCTCCAGTGAGAAAATGTATTCTTTCCAAATTTCGACGAATTTAAGTCTTCCCTCCCCATCCTATCCACAAAAATATTAATAATAATAATCACACACATGACACAGATTATATATATATATATATATATATATATATATATATATATATATATATATATATATATATTCATATTTTGGATCACCACAACAATTTTGTCCCCATTGCTTCTGAGACACTCGGCGCCTGGGGTAAAAGTGCTACCAGTTTTTTGAAGAAACTGGGTTTTAAGGTCAGTGAAACAACAAGGGACCCTAGAGCTGCCAGCGTTCTTTTCCAGCGCCTCAGCGTGGCGATACAGAGGGGAAATGCGCACTGCATCCAGGGTTCCTGCCCGCCATCTGAGGAGCTGGAGGAACTCGACAACTTATGATAAATCATCTTTGTACTCAATGTGTAACTCCTTTTTTGTAACAAAGTTCAAATAAAACAAATATATATGTGTACACACAAAAGAATGGGGGTGGTAGAAGATAATATTAGTGTTCAGTGAAAAACCACAAGGTCGTCTCTGAATACTTTTTATTTTCTTCTCCGACGCTATGGGTCCCCACATTGGCACCAGAGGTGGAACCCTCACAAACTTTATATATATGTGTGTATATCACGAAAATAAACACGTGATTAAGAATGTGACAATGTCAGACCACGGAGGAAAAATGAAACAGGAAATTTCCTTAAGTACTTTCGTATATTAAATACATCTTCAGAAGGTCCTGAAGATGTATTTAATATACGAAAGTACTTAAGGAAATTTCCTGTTTCATTTTTCCTCCGTGGTCTGACTTTATATATATATATATATATATATATATATATATATATATATATATATATATATATATATATATATATATATATATATATATATATATGTCGTACCTAATAGCCAGAACGCACTTCTCAGCCTACTATTCAAGGCCCGATTTGCCTAATAAGCCAAGTTTTCATGAATTAATGTTTTTTCGTCTACCTAACCTACCTAACCTAACCTAACCTAGCTTTTTTTGGCTACCTAACCTAACCTTACCTATAAATATAGGTTAGGTTAGGTTAGGTAGGGTTGGTTAGGTTCGGTCATATATCTACGTTAATTTTAACTCCAATAAAAAAAAATTGACCTCATACATAGAGAAAAGGGTTGCTTTATCATTTCATAAGAAAAAAATTATAGTAAATATATTAATTCAGGAAAACTTGGCTTATTAGGCAAATCGGGCCTTGAATAGTAGGCTGAGAAGTGAGTTCTGGCTACTAGGTACGACATATATATATATATATATGCGAACAAGCTTGAATGGTCCCCAAGCCAATATTCAACTGAAAACTCCACACTCCAGAAAGATTCGAACCCCAGACAGCCAGGAGCACTATGCACCATGGCATACCTGGTTCCTTAACCACTCGACCACCGTGACTGTACAAATCATTGGTAGCCAAGGCTATATCCCCAACGATCCGACAGCACTTGGTGGTAAGTTTGGGCATAGATATTTCATCGAATCACCTCACTTTGTTGGGCCATGTGAGCAACACAAATGCGAACAAGCTTGAATGGTCCCCAAGCCAATATGCAACTGAAAACTCGAAAAATATAAATGGAAAGATTGAGTGATCTTCACCCTCCAGATGGTAGAAGATATTTGCGAATCTTCGCTCTCCAGCACTACAACACCACGTCACCCTCCAACACCATAACACCATCACCACGTCACCCTCCAACACCATAACACCATCACCACGTCACCCTCCAACACCATAACACCATCACCACGTCACCCTCCATCACCACGTCACCCTCCAACACCACGTCACCCTCCAACACCACGTCACCCTCCAACACCACGTCACCCTCCAACACCACGTCACCCTCCAACACCATAACACCATCACCACGTCACCCTCCAACACCATAACACCATCACCACGTCACCCTCCAATACCATAACACCATCACCACGTCACCCTCCATCACCACGTCACCCTCCAACACCACGTCACCCTCCAACACCTCATCACTCTCCAGCAGCTCAACTATCCTCAACACCAACGCCCCCGTCTCATAAAGCCAACTTCGGCAACTTTGTTACGGGAGAGTTTTGGTCAGACCAGACCCCAATCTCCAAGCACATTAAAAGGAAGCGCATGCGCAAACTTGCTCTTCCTCAGAAAGAAAATGCTACCTATACTTTCGCAGATCCATCTGGACTGGTCTGTAGAGCGACGACGTTGCTTCTTGCAGGGTCAGCGTTCGATCCCTGAGGGTACGAGTTTTCGCCTTGTTTCCTATATTGTTAATCTCGTCTCCCTTTCAAGTTCAGGGCACGAACGGTGAAGTTTGCAGGGATTCAAGAGCCATTCTTGGATAACATTCCTTATTTAATTTTTAATGCTACATACTACACTATTTTCCTTTACACTATATCAATTAACAAATTCAATCGCTACTTCCATCCATTCCCTACTTCGCTCGTTTATCTCTCTCTCTCTGTCTCCCTCTCTTTCTCTCTCTCTCTCTCTCTCTCTCTCTCTCTCTCTCTCTCTCTCTCTCTCTCTCTCTCTCTCTCTCTCTGTCTCCCTGTCTCCCTCTCTCTCTCTCTCTCTCTCTCTCTCTCTCTCTCTCTCTCTCTCTCTCTCTCTCTCTCTCTCTCTCTGTCTCCCTCTCTCTCTCTCTCTCTCTCTCTCTCTCTCTCTCTCTCTCTCTCTCTCTCTCTCTCTGTCTCCCTGTCTCTCTCTCTCTCTCTCTCTCTCTCTCTCTCTCTCTCTCTCTCTCTCTCTCTCTCTCTCTCTCTCTCTCTCTCTCTCTCTCTCTCTGTCTCCCTCTCTCTCTCTCTCTCTCTCTCTCTCTCTCTCTCTCTCTCTCTCTCTCTCTCTCCCTCCCTCCCTTTTCCACTAAAGCATTACAATATATTTCACCCATATTTATTTTCGAATCTGAATAAGGACTGCGTACACAAGTTTCTGAAGTGAGCTCGAGTTTCACATTCAATGAAGAACCCTCAAACCTTTGACACATTATACTTAAAGCTAACCTATATTATAGGTCAAAATTACAGCTGCTTCTGAAGATCTATTATAAAACAATTCGAAATTGTGTAAACCTCGTATATGGAATATTGTGTTTCACTATTTAATGCATTTGGTAATTTGATATTGAACCATGTTGACCGATATATTTATACGCAGGTTTGTACTTGGGTTTCTTATGGCACAGAAACTTTACACATTATTTTATAAAGCAGAAATAGGAATTTCATCAGTCCTAAAAATACTTAACATTGCACCACTCTCCCGGACTGTCATCATTTATCAGAATTGTACACAATGTGGAGAACAATGCGAGAGGACTCGTCTTGACCAAGTCTGGTTGAACTGGTCTGAAGAATTATTCAAAGCCTTCAACACTAGTGAGATGTTGGTGGACTTATTGTTATGTAAAAGGCTAAAATCTGGAACTTGTTCGATCAACGGATTGATGCGCAGAAAATCGAGTCAACCAACGACATGAAGTCTCTGGCACACAGTTGCCTTCTGGCTCATAAAAGTTAGTTTATTCTTAATGGATACAAGAAATAATCTTATCAAATATTTGACTCTCTAGAAACAGGCTTCAGATGAGCTGATGTAGGGTAACAACTCTTGCTGGCAGTCATTAGGAACTTCACTGACATTCCTAATGAACCCTAACCTAGTAAAAAAAATGTGAGAGAGAGAGAGAGAGAGAGAGAGAGAGAGAGAGAGAGAGAGAGAGAGAGAGAGAGAGAGAGAGAGAGAGAGAGAGAGAGAGAGAGAGAGAGAGAGAGAGAGAGAAAAAAGAGAGAGAGAGAGAGAGAGAGAGAGAGAGAGAGAGAGAGAGAGAGAGAGAGAGAGAGAGAGAGAGAGAGAGAGAGAGAGAGAGAGAGAGAGAGAGAGAGAGAGAGACTTCATGAATGTGGACACCTGGGTAACCAGACACCATGAAGTGAGGTGATGGTGTTTAGCCTTTATGCTCGCTGATCAAAGGCTGGCAGCAGGCGCCGCTGCTACAGCTGAGCCTCGCTATTTTAGTTGGTGAACACTAGTCACGTTATATTACATGACCTCACATAATTTAAAAGGGAATAATAATGTAATCCAATGCTTGAATTTACAAGAGCATTTTCTTTATTATTCATCTAAAAGTTTACCAGATATTGTTTTAATCAAGCGTATAGCCTTTGTCAATGGTCAGAATGCCGCAGTTTACCAATTAAATACACAATAAGTTTCTAATTAATTTTAAGCAAACTTTTGGAGTATATCTATCTGTCGTAAAACCCCAAATAATTCACTAATAATTACCCCAAGGAAGGAGACATACCGTCTTATTCGGTCTACGGTAATTGCTCCAAACAAATGTACATTTCTTAGCTTAGATTAGATTATCACTACAAATTTTCACATGTTTGGCCCACCTAAACACTTCCTTTCACAAGCTACGGCCAAAAAAAGGGAAAACTATATTATTTCTTTTCAGCAGACTTGAATGAGTAAATTATATTAGATTAAAAAAGCAGTTGTTTCTCAATTTTGATTTATGTTAAAAATAATAATAACAATTGAAAAATAATTATTTCTGCACATGTGATATATCATTTCTCCAAATTTTCAGTGGAGGAGAGACACTGAAGCGGCAAGATACACATTAGGGTAACATACACGTTACAACAACATACACATTGCAGCAACATACGCATGCAGGTTATATCACGCACCATGTTTTCGTGCACCTGCATTGCACCTTTAGTAAATAATATGCAGTTTTACATAATATGTAGAGGTACTGCACGTAATACAATTTAAATGCAATGAGAATGTTAAAGTGCAGAATGTTCCAGAATATATTAATGAAGACGGAATATTTCATTGCGAACTGTTCGAGAGAATATATTATATTATATTATATTATATTATATATAATATATATATATATATAAGAGTTTGTGAGGGTACCACCTCTGGTGCCAATGTGGGGACCCATAGCCTCGGAGAAGAAAATAAAAAGTATTCAGAGGAGACCTTGTGGTCTCTCACTGAACACTAATATTATCTTCTCCTACCACCCCCATTCTTTTGTATGTACACATATATATTTACTTTATTTGAACTTTGTTACAAAAAAGGAGTTACATATGGGTTACAAAGATGGTTGTCATAGGTTGTCGAGTTCCTCCAGCTCCTCAGATGGCGGGCAGGAACCCTGGATGCAGTGCGCATTTCCCCTCTGTATCGCCACACTGAGGCGCTGGAAAAGAAAGCTTGCAGCTCTCGGGTCCCTTGTTGTTTCAATGAGCCTAGAACCCAGTTCCTTCAAAAAACTGGTAGCACTTTTACCCCAGGCGCCGAGCGTCTCAGAAGCAATGGGGACAAAATTGTAGTGGTGATCCAGTTCTCTATACTTACGGGATTTGGCTGCTTCCCTGTGGGTGGCAGCGCCACCTGGTTGTGCAACACTGAGGTTAATGTAGGTGTTAGCCAGGGTTGATACGCACGTGTAGTCCCATACCAACTGCTTGCCATTCTTCCAGGGGTTCACTGTGATACCATCCGGGCGACCAATAAGAGCATCAGAGTTACGGGGCGTTAGGTAACGGGGCTATATATATATATATATATATATATATATATATATATATATATATATATATATATATATATATATATATATATATATATATATATATATATATGACAATGTCAGACCACGGAGGAAAATGAAACAGGAAATTTCCTTAAGTACTTTCGTATATTAAATACATCTTCAGAAGGAATCATTCCTTCTGAAGATGTATTTAATATACGAAAGTACTTAAGGAAATTTCCTGTTTCATTTTCCTCCGTGGTCTGACATTGTCACATTCTTAATCACATGTTTATTTTCGTGATATACAAACACAAACACACACACACACACACACACACACATATATATATATATATATATATATATATATATATATATATATATATATATATATATATATATATATATATATATATTTATATATATATATATATATATATATATATATATATATATATATATATTTATATATATATATATATATATATATATATATATATATATATATATATATATATATATATATTGGTGTATACTGGCAGCAGGTTTACTTTCAAACATGTTTCATTGAATATGACCGCATATTCTGTATTTATTATTTTCTGGTTTAGGGCTTCTATCCCTCTAACTATTTTCTTAGCATCAGGGCTTATTTGAAATAGGAGTTCTCCAAAACTCATTTTCGTACTTTTAAGGTGAAGAAAAGAAGTGATTTACTATAGAGTGTATTACACTTATTTGTATAATTTGCACGACGTTTCGAACCTCCATGGTTCATTCTCAAGTGAACAGATCTTACAATACTAGTTGATTTTATACCCGCATTAGGTCAGGTGATAATATAATGAAGGTGAAAACATGGGGGGATACATAAGGGATAAACATAGGGGCTGCAGAAGGCTTATTGGCCCATACGAGGCATCTCCTATCTAAACACAAAGATTAATCCAGTGTAATTGGCCTGTTATGTTGGACATTGTCTTCTGTGTTGGCATCGATATGTTCTTGTCTTGTC
Source organism: Procambarus clarkii (assembly GCF_040958095.1). Classification (NCBI taxonomy): domain Eukaryota; kingdom Metazoa; phylum Arthropoda; class Malacostraca; order Decapoda; family Cambaridae; genus Procambarus; species Procambarus clarkii. The sequence continues at coordinate 42,755,718 of NC_091169.1, read as the reverse complement.
CTTACTCTATATGTATATATATATATACCTATATGTATATATATATATATATATATATATATATATATATATATATATATATATATATATATATATATATATATATATATATATATATATACATATAGGGTTAGATTAATGTTTCTAACTCGAATTCTAAAACGAACATAGGAATGTGCCCTAACAGTGACTGCCCGGTTCGGTACAAGAGGAATGTTGTCAACGCTTACGTCGACCGAGCTCTCACCCACAGCTCTGGCTAAAAGCAGGTCGACGAGGAACTCTGTAGTGTATAAGACAGATCCTAGTAAACAATGACTTCTCGAACGGTTATGTTGAAGACGTCATTACAAGAAAGGTGACACGCCATACGACCTATGAAGAAGCAATCAACACAACACCTGTACGCCGTATCAGAGTGTTTTACAGGAACTTCTTTTCCACGGCTTACAAAATGGAAGAAAGTGCATCACCCCCTGACCTTATGTTCAAGCATCACTCCCTGACCTTATGTTCAAGCATCACTCCCTGACCTTATGTTCAAGCATCATTCCCTGACCTTATGTTCAAGCATCACCCCCTGACCGTATGTTCAAGCATCATCCCCTGACCTTATGTTCAAGCATCACCCCCTGACCTTATGTTCAAGCATCATCCCCTGACCTTATGTTCAAGCATCATCCCCTGACCTTATGTTCAAGCATCATTCCCTGACCTTATGTTCAAGCATCACCCCCTGACCGTATGTTCAAGCATCATCCCCTGACCTTATGTTCAAGCATCATCCCCTGACCTTATGTTCAAGCATCACTCCCTGACCTCATGTTCAAGCATCACCCCTCCGTGACCTCATGTCCAAGCATCACCCCCCTGACCTCATGTTCAAGCATCACCCCCTGACTTCATGTCCCAGTATCACCCCCTGACCTCATATCCAAGCATCACCCCCTGACCCCATACCCAAGCATTACCCCCCCCCCTGATCCTATATCGTCTAACATCACCCATGACCCCGCATCCAAAACACAACATACGCAAGAGCCAAGACCTGCTGGTCTTGTGAGTCCTGCCCACAAGACAGTGAGTGACCTGCTGGTCACTCACCCCTTCCAACGCCAGAGACGAACCACACACTAATCTTCGTAACTTCACTAAACTTTCCGAAAATGCATGTAGTCGGCCACACACAAATCTTCTAAGCTTTGCCAAATTTCTCAAGAGACTTTGCATAAAACTAAGGCTGATACTGGTCAGATGATACGAGAGGGAGGGAGGGAGGGGGGGGGGGGTGTCAGACAGTTAAGACAGGTCATAATGTTTTTAAAACCCGTTTATAACGTCCTTCTTGCAAAAGTTACACATACACAACATTATCTGGAAACAAACCTTATGTTTACTGGTATATTTATCGGGAGATTAACACAATAATAATACCCGCATAGCACAATTATAATACCTGTATAACAATTATAACATCACGTAACAATTCTAATACCCGCATAACACAGAATGACCATACTTCCACCAGTATCCTGACTCTAACTGGCAGTTAAACTCATTGAGAAGTTTCACTGTCCACGTAATTGACCTTTACTGTTTATCATATATTCCTCACCAGAGAGTAATGGGATTGGGCGAGCGGCAGGACTAGTTAATCACTGAAGCACTACAAATGAAGGCAATTACAACACCAAATTGCAGAGAACATCGAGCGCTCAGATTCCTGGCAGGGTCGCGATAGCTTCTCTGAGATTCCCACATCTACATGTATATTGACATGACTTCCACTGTATATAATACAATACATTATTGTATTGTATTGTAATATAATACAAGAGAGAGAGAGAGAGAGAGAGAGAGAGAGAGAGAGAGAGAGAGAGAGAGAGAGAGAGAGAGAGAGAGAGAGAGAGAGAGAGAGAGTGAGAGAGTGAGAGAGAGAGAGAGAGAGAGAGAGAGAGAGAGAGAGAGAGAGAGAGAGAGAGAGAGAGAGAGAGAGAGAGAGAGAGAGAGAGAGAGAGAGAGAGAGAGAGAGAGAGAGAGAGAGAGAGAGAGAGAGAGAGAGAGAGAGAGAGAGAGAGAGAGAGAGAGAGAGAGAGAGAGAGAGAGAGAGAGAGAGATAAGGGGGAGGGGAGGAACGGATCTCCCCGTACCACAAGATACACAGTAAGCTACAGTCCAATAAAAAACCCATTTAAGGAATCACTTTGTTGTCAGACTCACCAGCAGACCTGCACACTGCTAGGCCTCGAGGTGGGAGAGCGTCAACAACATCAGGTATTGAAAGGAATTGAAAGGAAATAACAGGTTCTGGTTCGGAAAGATATCTGAACTTTAATATCAAATATTTGTTATTGAAAGAAATTCATTCAAAACAATAGCTGAATTCATCACACAAGGTAAGGTTTGATTTCGAATTATTTGTTGAGGGGGTTGGGGGGGGGGTGAGTTAAAGAAGTGAAATAAATTAAGCATTCTTTGACAAATTTTAGTAAATGCAAAACAAATAAAATTATATATTAACGTAGGAAAAGAGTAATTTATTAATAAATTAAAGTTATCTGGTCCATAAATTACAACCCATAAAACAGAACATCAAAACTACAGAGGGGAAGAGGAAAGTTTAAATTAACTCCCGGAAACTTCTCGAACCGATCAAGGGGAAAATCTTTATTCCACAAAAAGTTGTCAATCAAGTGATCATACCCAGACCATATCTCCGTGTCTCTTGTCACCAACACTTCTTTATATAAGGAATGCACGAAAAATATATATAGCTATATCAATAAATAAGAAGACAAAATCATTCACCTCGCTAGTTAAGTGGTTATGGTACTGTATACGCCAAGAAGTTAACCTGTTATCTTCAATCACAGGCGCCTATAAATTACAAGAGACATGCCCATGACATCACCGTAACAAGAGAAATGACGAATAAAAATATTTGCATGTTAGATAAAGTCAAAGAAAGAAGATTACAAATTCTTGAAGCCCTACACATATACGTAGAACAGCGAGCATAAATACACAAATAACGCGGAACTATTCACTCTGCCCACCATGAGAGCAAAACCGGACCACGAACATGCCAACGATGTGTGTGGTTTAATCTTTATCAATTATCAATAAATCGCGCTTTTTTACGGGCTCACCATAGCCCGTACTACTGGAACTTATTGTTCTAAGTAGCTGAATCTAAAACAATAACAACAACCGCGCTTTTTTGTGTGAGCCATTACGGGCTCGCCATAGCCGTGCTACATGGACATTTCGTTATGAGTAGTTAAGTCTAAAACAACAACAACAACAACGCGCTTTTTCAGTTACAGCTCCATCTGTGCCAGGTAAGTCCACTCCGGGCTCACCATAGCCCGTGCTACTTGGAACTTTTGTCCAGAGTAGCTGAATCTAAACCACAACAACCGCGCTGAGGTTCTTAATGCGTTGCGCGTTCCTGCAGCCTTTGTCACATTTGTAGACTCATGTGCCTGAATTTGAGTAAAAAGTTTACCCAAACGGATTCATGAGTGCCGTCGGGAGTTGGTCGGTCGTGGAGTTTAGTTAATAAGCACCAGAACTGACCAATCCTTATAGACGATTAAGGGTGAGGTGGTCATGGTACTATGTACGTTTATTGGTGATCTTGGACGTCATGGGTTCGAATCCTGGTCGGGTCATTGAGAGTTCTTAGTGATCTATGGCTGGCGCATCATGCGGCCGGATGTTATAATCCCAGCAAGAGCGTTTGGAATTTTAAAGTATTTAAAATGAGGTCCGTGTACTGTTCAAGTTTATCATTTGATATTGTGTGTTCCGTGACCTAAACCTGGGCTAGATGAAATAGTTCACCACATAACCCGAATGCACTCAGGCATGGGGTTGAATGAGTTGGACTCTCCTATGCTGCTTTGTAGTGTGGTGGTACAGTGGTACGGCACTCTGCATCACGCGGCCGGAAGTTCCAGTCCTAACAAGGGCATTTGGAATTAATTTTCAAGAATATATCTGAATAAATCAAATACTGACTTATTAAAATCTGCTTAAGTCAGTGTTTCACTCATAGCTTGACCTGGAGGTGCTGAATGATACGTAACGCAAAGCAGTACATAAAGAGGAATTATATTGGCCGTATAGATATAATGACGTGACATGAACAATATTCTCCAGTAGGAACAACATCAACAGTGCCCCTCATCTCTTCGACACTTGTAGTTTAGAACATCAGCGTTGGTAAACGACATGTTAATGGGTATAATGGCGTCCAAGCGAACTGAGGACGGACTTCACTACTCTAGAACCTTCATACGTCGGGTTGCCGCTGGCGACCACCGACAGCTGTACATCAATTTGTAATTATTGGAGCATAACCGCCCATCATAACCAGTCTGGAATAGTTTGTTGCTCTTCCAATGAAATACATACCAGCGAATCTGAACGAGGGGAACCCGAACCAGTGGATTCGAATCAACGATCCGAACGGCAGATTGAATAATATATTAAGACGGTTGACTCGCATCAATTTTCTGTTGCTGTAAAAATGTTTTGAGACACTTACTTACCCCTGTATTGCTGATAAGAGATAGTTTTGAGGGATTGATTGACATATAAAACACGATATTTTGATGTTATCTTTTAACCTTGATGTTTACGTGTGTGTGTGTGTGTATATACGTGTATATGTTGAAGGAAAGAGAAGAAAAGTATGTGTGTGTGTGTGTGTGTGTGTGTGTGTGTGTGTGTGTGTGTGTGTGTGTGTGTGTGTGTGTGTATGTATGTATGTATGTGTGTGTGTGTGTGTGTGTGTGTGTGTGTGTGTGTGTGTGTGTGTGTGTGTGTGTGTGAGAATACACATGAGTGAATAGATAATTTATATGATGATGTTCATGAAGATTTAAAGCATAATAGGTGTGACATGTCATTTGAGATGTATACTCTTGAAGATGATATAACAGACACAGAAAGAGTTTACTGTTTATGTAAGCGAGGTATGCCAGATACGCCAATTTCATATGGCATGTTTGGTATGTCTATTCCCGTTGCAGTGATATATTGCTGATCAGTGATCAAATGCTAATTTATTGGGAGTAGACCAATACTGCAATATGAAGCTAAAATATAATTTATTAAATGTGTTTATAATACTAAACATTATAAATATCAAGTGCTTCATTTTTACAGGTAATAATTTCATTATGAAATTACATTTATCAGGGGGTGAAATGTCATTGGGTTTATAACTTACAAAAAAACAAGTGTAGTTTTCCTCATGTTTAATGATAAAGATCAGGTGCTAGAGAAGGAAAGTTAACGAAAATGCTTGAGAGATATTGTAAAAGTAATGATGAGAGACAAATACTGAAGGATGATGTTGATAATCCAACTTGTCGTCCAGACCAAGGTATTGTCAGATATTTTGGTTACGTTGAACTAGGGTTCAACGAACGAGAAATAGGTGTATAATTACATCTAAAGATAGATTGATGGATAGATGAACAGGTGGGAGACAGACAGAGAAGCCTGGACAACACTGAGTACCTATTCCTTAGTTTCATCCAGAGCAATGAGGTCCAGTTCCCTTGGTCTTTCTTTTGTAGTGCAGTCCCCTTGTCTCAGGAACGAGCTTGCCACATATTTTGCGGACCTTTTCAATTTGCGTTTTGTATTTCTTTTGCAGGAGGCTCCATGGAGGCCAGCAAGCTCAGTAATAGGTCTCACAAAGGATGAACACAGCGCTCTGAAGAGATCTTTGTCAGAGTTCATGAAGGATATCCGGACGTTTGCCAGTATGGCATATCTTGAGGTTATCTTGAGATGATTTCGGGGCTTTAGTGTCCCCGCGGCCCGGTCCTCGACCATGCCTCCACCCCCAGGAAGCAGCCCGTGACAGCTGACTAACACCCAGGTACCTATTTTACTGCTAGGTAACAGGGGCATAGAGTGAAAGAAACTCTGCCCATTGTTTCTCGCCGGCGCCCGGGATCGAACCCGGGTCCACAGGATCACAAGTCCACTGTGCTGTCCGGCTCTACTGCCTTCGATATTCTGCTAATGTGAGCTTCTGGTGAAATATCTCGGGTAATGTCTATTCTTTAGTCTTTATTATTTTCAAAAGTTGGAAGTATCCCTCCTTTCATATACCACTGCATTTGAGGTCTTCTTGCTTCAATTTATTACCTTTTAACCTTGCATTTTTCAAGTTACAATGTCTAGTAACCATTTCTCATTTTTCAAATCCAAAATATTTAACCAAACTTTTCATTTTACAAATGTCAGAAAGTTCCCCCCATTCCTAGTGAGTTGAAGACTATAGCAAGGGGGGGAACACACAATGCAGCAGCATGTCTCTTTAGGACCCATGTTGAGACCTCGTCAGGGGTCTGTGGCTTCCATCACATCCAGCTCCTCTAATTGTTTCTTAACTTCCACTGTTGTTACTCCTGTTTCGATTAGTCTTCCTTCAATGTGTGTGTGTGTGTGTGAGTGTGTGTGTGTGTGTGTGTGTGTGTGTGTGTGTGTGTGTGTGTGTGTGTGTGTGTGTGTGTGTGTGTGTGTGTGTGTGTGTGTGAGTGTGTGTGTGTGTATTTACTATTTGTATTTGCAGAATCGATCTATTAGCTCTTAGACCCCGCCTTTCTAACCAATCTATTTTTTCTCTATCATATTCGGCGGGTCGTATTCCGGGGAAAATTAGGATTAAGGACTTGCCCGAAACGCTATGCGTGCTAGTGACTGTACACGAATGTAGACACTCTTGAATAAACAAAAAAATACAAATAAATAACATATATTTATCTCTAACACACACACATCCCCAGGAAGCAGACCGTAGCAGCTGTCTAACTCCCAGGTACCTATTTACTTCTAGAGGAACAGGTTAATCAGGGTGAAAGAAACTCTACCCATTTGTTCCAGCCTCCGCCGGGAATCGAACCCGGGCCAATTACGACTACTGCCCCCCAAGAGCTGTCCACTCAGCCGCGAGGCCTCTGTGTATTCACCTAGTTGTACTGAACTAGTTGTGTTTTCGGGGGATGAGTTTTAGCTCTTTGGTCCAGCCTCTCAGTAGTCAATCAACTGGTGTACAGATTCCTGAGCCTATTGGACTTTATTAACCTACATTTGACACTGTGTATGGAGTCAGCCTCCACTACATCACTGCTTACTGCATTTCATTTGTAAACTATTTTGACACTGAAACAATTCTTTCTAATGTCTGGGCTCATCTGGATACTAAGTTTCCACCTGTGTCCCTTTGTTCGCATTCCACCCGTGCTAAAGAGTTTCTCTTTGTCCACCCTGTCAATTCCCCTGAGAATTTTGTAGGTGGTTTTCATGTCTTCCCTTACTCTTCTGTTTTCCAGGGATGTGAGGTTCAGCTCCCTTTGCCTTTCCTCGTAGCTCATACCTCTCAGTTCCGGGACAAGTTTGGTGGCATACCTCTGAATCTTCTCTAACTTTGTCTTGTGCTTAACTAGGTATGGACTCTAGGCTGGAGCTGCATATTCCAGAATTGGTCTGACATAGGTGGTATACAAGGTCCTGAACGATTCCTTACACAAGTTTCTAAAGGCAGTTTTTATGTTGGCCAATATAGCATATGCCGCTGATGATATTTTTTTGATGTGGGCCTCTGGGGACAGGTTCGGTGTTATGTCAACCCCCAGATCTTTCTGTGTGTGTGTGTGTGTGTGTGTGTGTGTGTGTGTGTGTGTGTGTGTGTGTGTGTGTGTGTGTGTGTGTGTGTGTAAACGCAGAACAGAACGCTGTGTTGCGTCATTAGTACATGCCAGTCCCGTTATGAAACAAAACAACAGTACTGTACATTGTCCTTCCCGTCACCTTTGATCTCCGCGTCACCTGACTATAAAATGACTGACATACACGCCAACATCACAAATATAAAATATATTTTTCATGACTATCACAATGCCCAAAGGATTTACGCTGCGGGAGTCTTATGACTGAAAAGTTTCTTTTATATTACTTTTAACAGAGGATCAGCAGCTGAAATGCTTCTTTGACTGGGGATTCTGAGGCAAACTTTACGAGCTGAGTGCTTTTTTCTGGCCTGTTCTAGCCCGCATTTGTAACAATAAAGACAAGGTTTATGACGCATAAATTTTAGAAAAGCTTTAGCGGGTTTCCTGAGAAAATTTAGATGTTGAAACTTTTGCTCCTATTTGCTTATCGAGAGAGCCAGGAAAATTATGTTATCTTGTTTCTATTTTTATTATCACTATGACCACCTTTGATCCAGTGTCCACATATGATTTAGAACGCAAAACAATGTGTATAAACTGCATGACTTATAAAAAACCTTCATGAAACCTGGTTACAAACATTATAAACAAGATATCATTTGATATCACAAGATATCAAGATATATATATATATATATATATATATATATATATTTTAACCTAAAAAAGGGTACCACCTCTAGTGCAAGTGTAGGGACCCATATCCACGGAGCAGAAAATAAAAGAGTATTCAGAAAAGACCTTGTGGATCGTCACTGAACACTTTATTTTCTTCTCCTACCACCCCTATTCTTTATGTATGTTTGTATATATATATATATATATATATATATATATATATATATATATATATTGCTGCATTTTAAAATTCCATTACACAAAAAGAGTTACAACATTGGTTACATGCAGGGTACAAGGCTACTTGCCACATGTTGAAAAGTTCCTCCAGCTCTTCAGATGGCAGGCAGGAATCTTGGATGCAGTGAACATTTCCTATCTGGATCGCTACACTATGGCACTGAAAGAGGAAACTGGCGGCTCTTGGGACTCTAGTTGTTTCAATTAGCTTGGACCCCAACTCCTTCGAAAACTAGCAGCTCTTTTACCCCAGGCACCAAGTGTTTCTGAGGCAATGGGGACAAAATTGTAGTTGTGATCAAGATCTCTGTATTTACGCGACTTGTTCACTTCCCGGTGATTGGCAGCTCCTCCTGCTTGTGTAGCACTGAAGTCAACACAGGTGTTGGCTAAAGTTGAAACGCAAGTGTAGTCCCACACCAACTGTCTTCCATTCTTCCTCAGGGTTCATCGTGATCCCATCTGGGCGACCGACAGGCTCATCAGAGTTGAAGGGCATTAGATAACGGGGCTCTCTCTCTGCTGGACAACCGGCTTTGGTAAGGCTTCTCTGAATAATGTCATCAACCTCGCCGTGTCTTGCATGCCATCCCCCTGTCCTTTGGCAGAGAAGGCCATGCCGTCCGTACCTGTCGGCCTCTGCCTCGCCGCAAATACACCTGTATTCGGTGTGGACTGGGGCAGCAAGGCGGAGAGCCACGGCAATTCGGAGGGCCTGCGGTGTGAGACGGGTACCGGTTGCTGACATTGGGGTTGCTAATAGGAAGTCACCAGTATGGGAAGCTGCTACAACTCTAAGTCGGGCAGTGTCACGAGGTGTTGTCGCAGCTTCTTGGTCGACAATGGGCCTATCCCAGCTTGTGGATCGCTTGTGGGCTTCAGATGGTAGTGGTTGAGGTGCTGGTCCTGCGAGAGAGATCCATTTGGTGGTGCAGACAGGAAAGCTAGGATCATGTGCCCTCGCCTGTTGAACTAGGTATTCAGGTAGGATTTCCCTCACCAGGTTGTTAGGTGCCACTGAAGAGGACAGGAACGCTGGTATAGCAATTTGTGTTGCTGTGCGAACGCCGAGGCCCCCCCGACTCTGACAGGAAGGGAGGCTTGTTTCTACTGTGAGTCTTTATATATATATATATATATATATATATATATATATATATATATATATATATATATATATATATATATATATATATATATATATATATATATATATATATATATATGTATATATATATATATATATATATATATATATATATATATATATATATGTATGTATGTATGTATGTATGTATGTATGTGTGTGTGTGTGTGTGTGTTGTGTGTGTGTGTGTGTGTGTGTGTAAATCACGAAAATTAACACGTGATGAAAAATGTAAGTGTCAGAGCACGGAGGTAGAATTGGAACAGGAATTTCCTTAAGTACTTTCGTATATTAATATATCTTCATAAGAAATGATTTACAAGTCGATTGATTGATAAAGATTAAACCACCGAAGAGGTGGCACGGGCATGAATAGCCCGTGGGCTATTCATGAATAGCATAGGTCCAAGAGCTAATAGCTCGATTCTGCAGACACAAATAGTAAATACACACACACGCGCACACACCATAATTAGGTTAAGACTGGTTACATACTTAAGAGAGAATTATAAATTTAAATAAATGTCAACATGGGTCAGGGAAGGGAAATCATGCCTAACAAACCCTCTAGAATTCTTTGATAAAGTAACAAGAATAAGGCAGGACAGAGAAGGATGGGTAGATTGCATATTTCTGGACTGCCAAAAAGCGTTTGATACAGTACTGAAGAGGAGACTGCTATTCAAACTTGAGAGGCAGGCGGGAATAAGCTTAGAAGCCCTAGCATGGGTAAGGAATTACCTAACAGGCAGGAGCAAGAGAGTAACAGTCAGGAGTGAGAAGTCGGACTAGTGAACAGGAACGAGTGCAGTTCCTCAAGGATCGGTGCTGGAACCAGTTCTAGTTCTAATATACATGTACGATATGTCTACAGGAGAAGAGTCCTGTATGTCGATGTTTGCGGATGACGCGAAATTAATGAGACGAGTTGCAGAGATAACGATTGTAGGATCCTCCAAGAGAACTTGAACAAGTTGCAAAGATGGTGAGAGAATGGCTACTGGAGTTCAACACCAGCAGGTTTAAAGTTATGGAAATGGGATAGGAGACTAAAGGGACAGTTCACAATGTAGGGTTGTCACCTACCTGTGACAATTCGAGAAATGGACCTGGGAGTGAACGTAACACGAAATCTAACTCCTGAGTCCCACATAAATAGGATAACAACAGAAGCATACTCTATGATAGCAAAAGTGAGAACATCATTGAGAAATATAAGGAGGCATTTAGAGCACTTTACACTACTTACGTGAAATCAGTCATAGAGTATGCCGCCCCCATCATATTTTAAAAGTAGATGAAGCAAACACATAAGGAAACTGGAAAAGGTTCAGAAGTTTGAGACGAGGCTCGTTCCAGAGTTGCGAGGGATGGGGGTATGAAGAGCGAATGAAGGAACTCAACGTGACGATGCTTGAAAAAAGGGAACAGGGAGATATGAGAGACATAAAATACTTAGGGGGGATTGACAGAGTGGAAATAGGTGAAAAGTTCACACTGAATACTAACAGAACAAGGGGACATGGGTGGAAGCTGGAAAGTCAGACGAGTCATAGAGATGTTAGAAAGTTTCCATTTGGCGTAAGAGTAGTGGGAAAATGGAATGAACTAAAGAAGCACGTTGTGGAAGCAAACACTATTCAAAATTTTAAAAGTAGCTATAATAGGAAAATAGGACAGAAGTCATTGCTTTAAACAACCGATGGCTTGAAAAGCGGAATCCAAGAGCCAGTGCTCGATCCTGCAGGCATAAATAGGTGAGTACACATACATACATACATACATATGTGTATGTATGTATGGAGTGACTTAGCAATGGAGTAACCTGAACTGGTGAAACCCACACTGTACCCTGCACTACACACCGCCACACCCTCGTCCCCAGCAACATTCCCTACACAAAAACTCAGCCCAAGACGCAGGAAATACACGGCCCACACAAAACATACAGCTTACCTGGAGACTTCGACCGACGCCCACAACTGTCGCTGAACACAGCTGGCAACGCGTTTCTCTTCTGCGAGAATGGTTCTTTCTCCTCTCCTTCCTACACCCTCTCCTTCAACGCTCTTCCTCCTTTGCTATTCATCTACATATTCTGTAGTGTTGTGCATTCTGTTCTTCTCTTGTCATGTATCTTCACACCTTTACGTCTGTCCTACATAAATAGTATTCGAGATGACACTGTAAAAAGACTCTTCAGATACTGTTTATGTAGGACTGACTTAAATATGTGTATTTATGTATGTAGGTTAGATTAGCATTTTAAAAGCATTATATTCATTTTCTGTGCTTGACTGTTTAATAAATCACTGAACTGAATGTTTAACAGATTTCTAACTCTGTCCATGGAGGACAGAAGAAAATGTATATATGCTGGTTAGCATTGTAAATGTGTGGCCACGTCTGTGGTAGAAAAATATTAATAAAACAAAACAAAAACGTGTGACTACCCCTTCCCATCCTGGCTCCTCTGATGTCACCCCTTCCCATCCTGGCTCCTCTGATGTCACCCCTTCCCATCCTGGCTCCTCTGATGTCACCCCTTCCCATCCTGGCTCCTCTGAAGTCACCCCTTCCCATCCTGGCTCCTCTGATGTCACCCCTTCCCATCCTGGCTCCTCTGATGTCACCCCTTCCCATCCTGGCTCCTCTGATGTCACCCCTTCCCATCCTGGCTCCTCTGATGTCACCCCTTCCCATCCTGGCTCCTCTGATGTCACCCCTTCCCATCCTGGCTCCTCTGATGTCACCCCTTCTCATCCTGGCTCCTCTGATGTCACCCCTTCCCATCCTGGCTCCTCTGATGTCACCCCTTCCCATCCTGGCTCCTCTGATGTCACCCCTTCCCATCCTGGCTCCTCTGATGTCACCCCTTCCCATCCTGGCTCCTCTGATGTCACCCCTTCCCATCCTGGCTCCTCTGATGTCACCCCTTCCCATCCTGGCTCCTCTGATGTCACCCCTTCCCATCCTGGCTCCTCTGATGTCACCCCTTCCCATCCTGGCTCCTCTGATGTCACCCCTTCCCATCCTGGCTCCTCTGATGTCACCCCTTCCCATCCTGGCTCCTCTGATGTCACCCCTTCCCATCCTGGCTCCTCTGATGTCACCCCTTCCCATCCTGGCTCCTCTGATGTCACCCCTTCCCATCCTGGCTCCTCTGATGTCACCCCTTCCCATCCTGGCTCCTCTGATGTCACCCCTTCCCATCCTGGCTCCTCTGATGTCACCCCTTCCCATCCTGGCTCCTCTGATGTCACCCCTTCCCATCCTGGCTCCTCTGATGTCACCCCTTCCCATCCTGGCTCCTCTGATGTCACCCCTTCCCATCCTGGCTCCTCTGATGTCACCCCTTCCCATCCTGGCTCCTCTGATGTCACCCCTTCCCATCCTGGCTCCTCTGATGTCACCCCTTCCCATCCTGGCTCCTCTGATGTCACCCCTTCCCATCCTGGCTCCTCTGATGTCACCCCTTCCCATCCTGGCTCCTCTGATGTCACCCCTTCCCATCCTGGCTCCTCTGATGTCACCCCTTCCCATCCTGGCTCCTCTGATGTCACCCCTTCCCATCCTGGCTCCTTTGAAGTCACCCCTTCCCAACCTGGCTCCTCTGATGTCACCCCTTCCCATCCTGGCTCCTTTGAAGTCACCCCTTCCCATCCTGGCTCCTCTGATGTCACCCCTTCCCATCCTGGCTCCTCTGATGTCACCCCTTCCCATCCTGGCTCCTTTGAAGTCACCCCTTCCCATCCTGGCTCCTTTGAAGTCACCCCTTCCCATCCTGGCTCCTCTGAAGTCACCCCTTCCCATCCTGGCTCCTCTGAAGTCACCCCTTCCCATCCTGGCTCCTTTGAAGTCACCCCTTCCCATTCTGGCTCCTCTGACTGATGTCACCCCTTCCCATCCTGGCTCCTCTGACTGATGTCACCCCTTCCCATCCTGGCTCCTCTGACTGATGTCACCCCTTCCCATCCTGGCTCCTCTGACTGATGTCACCCCTTCCCATCCTGGCTCCTCTGACTGATGTCAACCCTTCCCATCCTGGCTCCTCTGACTGATGTCACCCCTTCCCATCCTGGCTCCTCTGACTGATGTCACCCCTTCCCATCCTGGCTCCTCTGACAGATGTCACCCCTTCCCATCCTGGCTCCTCTGACTGATGTCACCCCTTCCCATCCTGGCTCCTCTGACTGATGTCACCCCTTCCCATCCTGGCTCCCCTCACCCCCCTGCTAGTCTACCTCCCCCTTGTTGTTACTATCCCTTTACGGCAGCCCTCCCTCCCTCCCCCATCTCGCCCCTTCCTCGCCTCGTGTGAGGCCTGGGTCCTCCCTACATCCCTCCGCTTTTAATATAAGAGACGGGAAACAGACAGTGATCGACAGCGAAACAATGAACAGGAAGATTGGTAAGGAGTGACCAGCACTCTCGTTGACAGTTTAGCTGTAAACCTAAGTACAATCAGCATTTTATTTTATATATATATAAATCTGTAAAGCCATTGAACATGGTAAAAAGAAAATAACTTATAAACTAACTTCTGAATGAAAAATATCCAGGCTGAATCGGGGTAAAGCCATGGAGGCTCCCACACTGTCAACAGAGAGAGGGGGCGTGGCGACAACAGCGTGAGGGAGAATTGCTTGGAAAGATTTAGGGAGTAACAGCCTGGCTCCAAGAGCAAAAAAACATGGGTTATTCGTGTGTGATTGTGTGTGTGTGTGTACTCTCCTAGTTGTGCTTGCGGGGGTTGATCTTTGGCCCCGCCTCATATACATATGTATTCACATGTGTTTGGGTATAATATATATATATATATATATATATATATATATATATATATATATATATATATATATATATATATATATATATATATATATATATATGCGAACAAGCCTGAATGGTCCACAGGACTATATGCAACTGAAAACTCACACCCCAGAAGTGACTCGAACCCATACTGCCAGGAGCAACGCAACTGGTATGTACAGGACGCCTTAATCCGCTTGACCATCACGACCGGACATAAGGAAGTGATAGCCGAAGCTATTTGAACCACTTCCCCGCCGGCACTCGGATGGTAATCTTGGGCATAGCATTTTATCAAATCACCTCATTCTTTGGGAAAACTGAATGAGTTTTCAGTTGCATATAGTCCTGGGGACCATTCAGGCTTGTTCGCATTTGTGTTCCTCACGTGTGCCCCAAAGAATGAGGTGATTTGATAAAATGCTATGCCCAAGATTACCATCCGAGTGCCGGCGGGGAAGTGGTTCAAATAGCTTCGGCAATCACTTCCTTATGTCCGGTCGTGATGGTCAAGCGGATTAAGGCGTCCTGTACATACCAGTTGCGTTGCTCCTGGCAGTATGGGTTCGAGTCACTTCTGGGGTGTGAGTTTTCAGTTGCATATAGTCCTGGGGACCATTCAGGCTTGTTCGCATTTGTGTTCCTCACGTGTGCCCCAAAGAATGAGGTGATTTGATAAAATGCTATGCCCAAGATTACCATCCGAGTGCCGGCGGGGAAGTGGTTCATATAGCTTCGGCTATCACTTCCTTATCTCCGGTCGTGATGGTCAAGTGGATTAAGGCGTCCTGTACATACCAGTTGCGTTGCTCCTGGCAGTATGGGTTCGAGTCACTTCTGGGGTGTGAGTTTTCAGTTTTATATATATATATATATATATATATATATATATATATATATATATATATATATATATATATATATATATATATATATGCGAACAAGCCTGAATGGTCCCCAGGCATATATGCAACTGAAAACTCACACCCCAGAAGTGACTCGAACCCATACTGCCAGGAGCACTCTGCACTTTTGTCCGGTCGTGATGGTCGAGTGGTTAAGGTGTCCTGTACACCAGATGCAAAAAAAAAAAAAGGAACATTCTCCAAAATCCAATCTCCTTACCTTGAAGCTTACCCAACATTCTTCTACCTTGAAGCTTACCCAACATTCTTCTACCTTCAATCCCCGTCCCTTGAAGCTGAGCAAATAATACACAAAGAACGAAAAATGAACTTTATAATAAAAAAAGGTAAAAATCAGACCTACACTCGAGGCTTTGATCTGGGTTTGTGGTTACAAAGAACCACTTGTGTTATCATTTTAGTAATCTGTTGACGTGTCCTTCCCGTCTCAAAGACCTCGAGAGCTTCCCGAGGGTCATGTTGTATGTACTCGAACCTTGCCATTCGAACCTATGACCAAAGATCCAAAGCTCAACCCCCGCAAGCACAATTAGGTGTGTACTTGTACTCCAACTTTGACATCTGTACCCAAGCATTGTCACCTGTACTCAAGCCTTGTCACCTGTACCCAAGCATTGTCACATGTGTACTCAAGCCTCGTCACCTGTATTCAAGCAATGTCACATGTGTACTCAAGCCTCGTCACCTATACTCAAGCCTCGTCACCTGTACTCAAGCCTCGTCACATGTACTCAGGCATTGTCACCTGTACCCAAGCATTGTCATCTGTACTC
>NC_091169.1:42724442-42734442 GCF_040958095.1 Procambarus clarkii | reverse complement strand
GTGGGTTACCGCTTTCACTTCACAATTCTTACCTTATTTCTTTGTGAAAACAAAAATCACCTTTTCGGCCTCTTACAGTAAGAATTGTTTAAAATTTGCTTCCTACTATACAAAAGGACTCCAGTGTGGAAATATCAGAACACATGATAAATGTTACAATATAACCATCACTCCAAACTGACGTTCATCCCATACATAATCTCCAATATTATTCGCTAATCTCCGTTGTATCCTTGTATCAATATTGTACCGAATTTGTTTTACTGGGAATGACTGTTTCGTATTTAACATCACTAGTGAGAGTGTCCTTGGAACTTGTAACCATCGCAGACAGACACAAACAGGGTTTAGATGTACGTAAGTTCCGATATCCTCCAGATGGATAACGACTCTTATAACAAAATTAGTTTTGACTTTTAGGTCTCTTCCGGCGACAGAATAATGAGCTCGCGTTCAAATAATCCCGTGATTATTGTTGCTTGGGCAATACTCTGCAAGTTGCATGTGTATTATACAAAATTTATGATCTTTGGCACATTTGCTGACACGTGAACCCACACAAACCACCACACACACACACACACACACACACACACACACACATGGGGCCTGGTAGCCTGGTGGATAGCGCGCAGGACTCGTAATTCTGTGGCGCGGGTACGATTCCCGCACCAGGTAGAAACAAATGGGCAAAGTTTCTTTCACCCTGAATGCCCTTGTTATCTAGCAGTAAATAGGTACCTGAGAGTTAGTCAGCTGTCACAGGCTGCTTCCTGGGGGTGTCTGTGTGTTGTGTGGAGAGGAAAAAAAGTAGTAAACAGTTGATTGACAGTTGAGAGGCGGGCCGAAAGAGCAAAGCTCAACCCCCGCAAAACATAACTACGTGAATACACACACGGCAAACTGCATATTTTTTGGATTGTAAGAAAGCCTTTGACACAGTACCACACCAGAGACAAGTGCGAAAGCTGGAGATGCAGGCAGGAGTGAAAGAGAAGGTACTCCAATGGATAAGGGAGTACCTAAGTAACAGAAGACAGCGAGTGACTGAGGGGTGAGGTCTCAGATTGGCAAGGTGTCACCAGTGGAGTCCCACAGGGGTCAGTCCTTGAACCTATACTGTTTCTGATATATGTAGATGATCTCCCGGAGGGTCTAGAATCATTCCTCTCAGTGTTTGCTGATGATGCAAAAATTATGAGAAGGATTAAGACGGAGGAAGATAGTATGAGACTACAAGATGACTAAGACTGAATGAATGGTCCAACAAATGGCTACTACAGTTCAACCCAAGTAAATGTAAGGTAATGAAACTAGGCAGTGGAAACAGGAGGCCAGACACAGGATACAGAATGGGAGATGAAATCCTTCATGAACGGACAGAGAAAGATCTGGGAGTTGATATCACACCAAACCTGTCTCCTGAAGCCCATATCAAAGGAATAACATCTGCAGCGTATGCGAGGCTGGCTAACATCAGAACTGCCTTCAGGAACCTGTGCAATGAATCATTCAGAACCTTGTATACCACATGCTATGCAAACAAGCCTGAACGGTCTCCAGGCATATATGCAACCGAAAACTCACACCCCAGAAGTGACTCGAACCCATACTGACAGAAGCACTCTGCAACTGATGTAGAGGATCCCTTAACCACTCAACCATCATGATCGGACAAAACAGGATGGTAGCCTCGGCTACCATCCCCATCCTGAGGATGGTGAATTAGCCTCAGCTACCATCCTCTTTTGTCCGGTCGTGATGGTCGAGTGGTTAAGGGATCCTCTACATCAGTTGCAGAGTGCTTCTGGCAGTATGGGTTCGAGTCACTTCTGGGGTGTGAGTTTTCGTTTGTATACCAGATATGTAAGACCAATCCTGGAGTATGCGGCCCCAGCATGTAGCCCGAACTTTGTCAAGCACAAGATGAAACTGGAAAAAGTTCAGAGGTATGCCACTAGGATAGTCCCAGAACTAAGAGGCATGGGTTATGAGGACAGGCTACGTGAAATGCACCTCACGACACTGGAAGACAGAAAAGTAAGGGGAGACATGATCACTACCTACAGAATTCTCAGAGGAGTTGACATGGTACATAAAGATAAACATTTTAACATGGGTGTTACGCGAACAAGGGGACACAGGTGGAAACTTGGTACACAGATGAGCCACAGAGACGTTAGAAAGATTTTTTTTCAGTTTCAGAGTAGTTAATAAATGGAATGCACTAGGAAGTGATGTGGTGGAGGCTGACTCCATACAGTTTAAAATGTAGATATGATAGAGCCCAGTAGGCTCAGGAATCTGTACACCAGTTGATTGACAGTTGAAAGGTGAACCAATGAGCCAAAGCTCAACTCCCGCAAGCACAATTAGGTGAGTACACACTACTCTCTAAGTAAATCTGTCCAACCAACCTGGCTGTGGTGGGTATGTGGGCCTGCGGGCCGCTCCAAGCAACAGCCTGGTGGACCAAACTCTCACAAGTCAAGTCTGGCCTCGGGCCGGGCTTGGGGGGGTAGAAGAACTCCCAGAACCCCATCAACAAGGTATCAACCAGGTAACCCAACCCAACCCAACCCAACCCAACCCAACCTAATCTAATATCCTAACCAAAATAGGAGATAAAATTTTGAGTATCTCCTATTGTGTAACCTCCTATCAAAGGTTTGCCACCAGACTAGTACCCGAACTGAGGGTTATGAGCTACGAGGAGAGACTACGGGAATTAACCCTCACGTCGCTGGAAGACAGAAGAGTTAGGAGGGACATGATCAACACATACAAGATTCTAAAAGTAAGTGAAAGGGTAGATAAAGACACAAGGGGCACACGCACTAAGGGACGCAGGCAGAAAATGAGTGCCCAAATGAGCCACAGAGATATTAAAAAGAACTTTTCTCGTGTCAGAGTAGTTAACAGATGAAATGCATTAGGAAGTGATGTGGTGGAGGCTGACTCCATGCACAGTTTCAAGTGTAGATATGATAGAGCCCAATAGGCTCAGCAACCTGTACATCAGTTGATCAGGTGAGTAAAATTAGGTGAGTACACACACACACATACACACACACAGGGAACCTGATAGCTGAGTGGACAACGATCTGGACGCGTAATCCTAGGGTCCGGGTTCGATCCCCGGTAATTGCAGAAAAAAATAGCAGTAGTAGTAGAAACAGTTGATTGACAATTGAGAGGCAGGTCGAAAAAGCAGAGCTCAACCCCCGCAAGCACAACTAGGTGAATACACACACACACACACACACACACACACACACACACACACACACACACACACACACACACACACACACACACACACACACACACACACATGTGTGTGTCAACGGAATCATACATGTCAATGTTTGCGGATGACGCAAAATTAATGAGAAGAGTTGTGACAGATGAGGATTGTAGGATCCTCCAAGAGGACTTAAACAGGTTGCAGAGATGGTCAGAGAAATGGCTACTGGAGTTCAACACGAGTAAATGTAAAGTTATGGAAATGGGATCAGGTGATAGGCGACCAAAGGGACAGTTCACAATGAAGGGGACTGCCTACCTGTAACGATTCGAGAAGAGACCTGGGAGTGGACGTGACACCTAATCTAACTCCTGAGGCACATATAAATAGGATAACGACTGCAGCGTACTCTACACTGGCGAAAATTAGAACTTCATTCAGAAGCCTAAGTGAGGAGGTTTTTAGGGCGCTTTACACTGCCTACGTGAGACCAGTCTTAGAGTATGCCGCGCCATCATGGAGCCCCCACCTGAAGAAACACATAAGGAAACTGGAGAAGATTCAGAGGTTTGCGACGAGGCTTGTCCCAGAATTACGAGGGATAGGATATGAAGAACGTCTGAAGGAACTGAACCTTATGACACTAGAGAAAAGAAGGGAGAGAGGAGATATGATAGAGACATATAAAATACTCAGGGGAATTGACAAAGTGGAAATAGATGAAATGTTCACACGTAATAATAACAGAACGAGGGGACATGGGTGGAAACTGGAAACTCAGATGAGTCACAGAGATGTTAGGAAGTTTTCTTTTAGCGTGAGTAGTGGAAAAATGGAATGCACTTGGGGAACAGGTTGTGGAAGCAAACTCTATCCATAATTTTAAAATTATGTATGATAGGGAAATGGGACAGGAGTTATTGCTTTGAACAAAAGATGGCTGGAAAGGCGGGATCCAAGAGTCAATGCTCGATCCTGCAAGCACAAATAGGTGAGTACACGTACACACACGGGGGCCTGATTGCTGAGTGGACAGCGCTCTGGACTCGTAATCTCAGGGGTCCGGGTTCAATCCCGGTAATGGCAGAAACAAAGGGGCAGAGTTTCTTTCATCCTGATGCAGCTGTTACCTAGCAGTAAATATGTACCTGGGAGTTAAACAGCTGCTACGGGTTGCTTCATGGGGATGTGTGTGTGCATGCGTTAAGAGAGAAATATATGTAGTTGATATTATAAAGAAAAAAGAAATTGGTTAGAAAAGCGGGGTCCAAGAGCTAATTGCTCGATTCTGCAGACCCAAATAACAAATAGTAAATACATACACACACACACACACTCTCGTCATATAACTTTAAACAATCCTACGTATCAGACCAATAATAACTAACAGCGAAAGCCAAACAGACACAATCAATTACTAAAGAACGGTCAAACTACGTCAGTAAAACACAAAAGAGACGACCACTGCGTCTCAATAAAACAATGGAAGGACATCCTCGCCGGCCCTATAAAACACCCAAACGACGTCCGCACTATTCCAATAAAGTGAGATCTTCACGCGGTGCCCGAAACACGACATTAAAATCAACGACATATAATATTTTCATATTTAAACATCCCTCCACTACTGAACTTTTTATCTCTCCGAAATATGAATAAGAATATATTTTGCTGTACTTTTAAAGAACACATTTAAAACTCTACCATATTTTATTAACTATAATATTAACTTGATGACGAAATAGGACTACGAATCTGAACCTTTCCTTGGCCAATCTCCTGCTTTCTTATCTACGAAAATGACAGACTCTTTAATAAAAGACAAAAATAAAATGGAAATTAAAGAAGGCCTATTAGCCCAGGCGAGGCAGCTCCTATTTATATTCATCCCAAATCATACATATGCTGTGTTTAATCTAAGCTTAAACTAATCCAGTGATCTTTCATCTATTATGTTACCCCAAAATTTGTTCCATAAATCAACATCTCTATTTCCCATTATTTACACAATTAACTAAAAAATAATCAAAAGAATGCATCAAGCCTAGAAGACAATTTTACAGAGTAAATACCTATATCTCTTTACCAGTAAAAGCTAAACTTTCCATCAGAAACATTTTTTTTGTTTGGATGTGTTCAGGGTAACATGTGCCTCTCCTCCACCAGCTAAAACTTTTCTTGTTTTTCTGTCACGAGTAAAAATGTTCATTGTTACAGCGGTGAAAACCCAGTTTTTGTTGCTCCAGTGAAAATTGTCAAGTATTTCACCAAAGTTAAATATTAAATTATTAAACCAGCTATAAATTATCAAATGTTACATCAGTCAAAATTAGTAGTGTCAAATCAGTCAAAATTTAGTCAGTGTCAACTCATTAAAAAAAAACAAATGAAGTGATAAACCAATCAAAACTTTGCTTGCGCCCCGTTTTTATAAACCCAATCTTTCGTTGCTTACCCTAAGGTTTACCCTGTACTTATCTTACATAAAGCAGAATATAAACCACGAGAAGATAAATAATATAGGTCGAATAAACGCCAAAAAATCAGCTCAAAGGAAGAGGAACCCGGAAAGAGCGCGGAGCTTTGAGAAGTAAACAGACTTCAAAGGGGTGTTAAGACACAATTTTCACACGTCACATTATTCTATCCCTGTGGGATACCTGCAGGAGCCCTCTCCACCAGGCAGGCCACACACGAGCCCTCGACCGCCTGTGGGAGTCGTACACGAGCCCTCGACCGCCTGTGGGAGTCGTACACGAGCCCTCGACCGCCTGTGGGAGTCGTACACGAGCCCTCGACCGCCTGTGGGAGTCGTACACGAGCCCTCTCTACTAGTCGCCCCCTCACTCTCTCATATCTCTTTCCCTATTCCCACTCTCTTCTTCGGCCACCCTCTCTAACAACATCTCTCCTCTCCTTCCCTCTCCATCAACATTCCCTTCTCCTTCCTATCCCTCATCACACATCCACCCCCTCTCACCCTTCTCATGTCCTCACTTCAAACATCCTCAACCTCAACCCTCTCCATCCTCCTCCTCAGAAAATGCATTAAAACAAAAACGAAACTTTTTTTTTCGGTAAATCTGCACACGTGCAGCTAACCTAGACTATGTGAAGGGAAGTACAGAGTATATCAAGAACTGTCTTCGTTATGCTAAAAGACCCCATGACCCGGGGTAGTCTGTTAGTCCAAACGCCCAAAATATTTTACATTGACTCGCATATATTTTGTTGTAACTAAAAGTTAACATATACTTCTATTTTTGTGTAATCTGTCTAATAGTCAGTTTTGTTATACATATACAGTCTGTTTATGATAATGATAAACATGTGTTAACATAACAATTTGTTGCAAATCCAAGACTCTATCTTGAGATGGTTTCGGGGCTTAGTGTTTCCGCGGCCCGGTCCTCGACCAGGCCTCCACCCCCAGAAAGGAGCCCGTGGGAGCTGTCTAACTCCCAGGTACCTATTTACTGCTAGGTACCAGGGGCATCAGGGTGAAAGAAACATTTCGCCCATTTGTCTCCGCCTCCACCGGGGATCGAACCTGGAACCTCAGGACTACGAATCCGAAGCGCTGTCCACCCAGCTGTCAGTCGCCGTTAGGGACATTACCTGTATGTTTCCTGGTTTTCAAAACTGTAACTATCCAAACACAAACCAAATGTGGAAACTTAAAAGTTAACTCTAATTAAGGTTACTGTTGTTTAGGGCTGACGACTGATCCATATTCGTCTACAATTAGCCACGCAAAAAAATATCGTCATACAGCTTGTCTACTGATGCAACAGGATATCATCATACTCAAAGCCTCAATAATTCTTAATAATTAAAGCAATATTTCACTTTATTCTCAGACACAATTCATAAGTTTAAAATACAGACACATTGATGATTTTGATGCTGGTATAGATAAGTCATGACGAGCATAATGACAACGACCCTCTGATACCAGCCACCTACAGGATTCAACATTGTCAACCTTCTTAGCGCGCCTGACAGCTGAGTGGACAGCGCTTCGGGTTCGTAGTCCTGAGGTTCCGGGTTCGATCCCCGGTGTAGGTGAAAACAAATGGGCAGAGTTTCTTTCATCCTGATCCCCCTGTTCACCTAGCAGTAAATAGGTACCTGGGAGTTAGACAGCTGCTCTGGGCTGCTTCCTGGGGGTGTGTAACAAAAAGGAGACCTGGTCGAGGATCGGGCCGCGGGGACGCTAAGCCCCGAAATCATCTCAAGATAACCTTGTCTGATCCAGTGCACCTCTAGTCTCTACCGGTCGAAGTTAAATTCCGGTCAACGTATCTTGTCCGTAAGTTCTACCGAACTGTGTTAGTTTTCTTCTCTTTTGGAACTAAATAATACTCTTTTGGCCAGTAAACACAACAGTGGTGGAGCCCAACTAAAGTTTAGATGATCAATCCGTGTTAAATGTACCTGGAGAGCAGGCTGGAGCATTGATCGCCACGACTAACGTCTCTCAGCTAACCTGGTTCGATTGACGGTTGAAATGGGGTATATCTTGAGGTTATCTTGAGATGATTTCGGGGCTTTTTAGTGTCCCCGCGGCCCGGTCCTCGACCAAGCCTCCACCCCCAGGAAGCAGCCCGTGACAGCTGACTAACACCCAGGTACCTATTTTACTGCTAGGTAACAGGGGCATAGGGTGAAAGAAACTCTGCCCATTGTTTCTCGCCGGCGCCTGGGATCGAACCCAGGACCACAGGATCACAATTCCAGCGTGCTGTCCGCTCGGCCGACCGGCTCCCTAAGTAGGACGAAGGCGGAACACCAGGGTTCCTGTTCGTATTACTTCATAACTAATTAATTAATTTCCTCTTTATAAGATTAATGCAGGTCTGGTACATTAATAATTAGGTCGCATTTGTAGAACTCTGTGATTAGTAATTAATAATAATATTGGTAAATTCACTGTTATTAACACCTTATATACTGAATTTAGGGAATAACAATTTAGCCAAACATGTTTCTGTGCACACTACACTACACACTGAAATCACAATAGCGTGATGCAGCAAATGAACAAATCCACAAGTGCCGTGATGAGGATTCGAACCTGCGTCCGGGAGCATCCCAGAATCCTCGTCACGGCCCTTGTGGATGTGTTCATGTTTCTGTGATTTTCGTGATAGTTCATAATATGACACAATGTGGTGTTTTATTAACATTTCTCATATATATTCTATCTTATATATCTGCCTGCTACCTTTTTTTCACATTACATTATCCTGCAGGTATTGAAACAGTTTATGAATGCCTTAAATATATTGATATCACACTATTTAAATAAAGACTACTGTTATCGTGTAGCTGTCATCAGCCTCTTAAAGTTTAGATATCAACTATGAGGCAATGTTTTAAATGTGTGATTGGTCAAGAGTTAAGTAATCATGATAGGTTTTACTTTATATATAAATGGACATTTCCCCACACCAAAATAATAATTATTTTATTAACAGGAGTTCCAAAGTTACCATTTTGTCATATTATTTAAATCATTGCAAGTCTTATAGAAATGGTAAAAGTTTCACCATGATCAGGCCAATGTTTGTACTGGAGGGGGTACTGGGAGTTCTACTCCCCGAGCCCGGCCTGAGCCAGGCTTGACTGGTGAGAGCTTGGTCCAACAGGCTGTTGATTGAAATAGTCCGCAGGACCTCATATTCATTACATAACAGATTAGACTTGGATTAAAGGGCTTTATTCCTAACAGCTTACACAAATACTTACAATTTTGGCTGGAATGAACAGATGTATAGCAGCCTAAATCAAATGTGCATTGCAGGCAAATTAAGAAAAACTATAGCTTGCAATTTAATAACAGAAGCAGTAAAATTAACAGTAAAATTATAAATCTCCCCCCAAAAAAATCTAAGTGAAAATACATTTTAAAATAATTGTTTACAATTTAAAATACATCAATATTAAGTAATACATTGTAAAAGATAAAAGGAATAAGTTAAAATACAAAAAGACGAATAATTTAACAAAAATTCATATGCTAAGGATAACGTGAAATAGTGAACGTTCAATGAACACTTAATTACACGAGATTATTGAATAAACTAATTCTTAACGAAAATGGTTCGGATAAGTCTCTTTGAATTAGTTTGATTATCTGAGGAGAGACCTCAATCAGAGGTCTTAGAGGGTAGGATCGTGGTTGAAGCAACGCTAGTGATAAAAGTTGGTAAATCGGTAAATCGATAAAACATAACCCGTGAACATCTCTGTTGGTGCCACTCGCGCCATAAGAGATAAATATGATGAGTAAAGCAAACACCGACAACTAACTCCCAAATGTAAATAACAAAAAGCAGAGGAAGAGAAGGCTGTAAGAAATATGCAATAAGGTGTTTGGTCAATGAACAGGACATAGGCGTAATGAGTGGAAAAGCTATAGAAAGAAAGGTAGATGAAGGAAAGCGAAAGGAGGAAGTGGAGTGAATAATTGAGAGGGGAGAAGAAAAGGCGGGATGAATGTGAGAGAGGAGATGGAGAAACAGGAAAGGCACGATAATAAACAAAGAGTCCATGGAGTAGGTTTTGGCGCTCTCAGAATTGTTTAAGTATATTTCTCTCTTCAATATCTCAGTTTGGCACCATTCCTTCCCTTCGTCCAAACCCGAATCCTTACCCCGCATTCCATCCTAATGCTATATAGTCGTAATGACTATAGAGCAGAGTAGAACTGTCTCCTGATAATTATCTTACTTCTCCAATATCTGTGTG